>NC_000067.6:181565069-181865069 GCF_000001635.26 Mus musculus | reverse complement strand
AAATGTTACGTAACAACTCCTAGGGGAGCCCAAGGTGCCAGAGGGGACAGCCGTATGGAAAGGTGTGAAGGCAGAGGAATTTGTCAGAATGGGCAGCTGGCATCCACTCTGACATCTCTTATCCTAAAATCTCAGCAAAGGAGAGGCAGGCAGAGCAGCAGAGGGAAGAAGTGCAAGGCTCTGAGACAAGGTGTCAGCAAGTCTGACCTTGAGAGTCGGTCAGGAAGGTCAGGAGGGAAAGAGGCCCATATATTGTTAGGTTGCAGGGCCCTATATACTGCTAGGTCACAACCAAGGTTTTAGTCAATACCAGAGCAGGAGGCTTTGGGACCCCCACAGTGATGGGCAATCTCCAGGCTGAGTTTACACTGGGCTGACAGTGGCCTGGGAGACTCACAGGCCACTGTGCGAGGGCCACCGAACAAAGGTCCCTCAGGCTGAACCTTGTCTGCAGAAGTTCAGATCTCAACCTAAACATTCTTGTTTGAGCAAGATGTGAAGGCCAGTGGATCTCTGAGTTCGAGGCCAGCCTGGTCTACAGAGTGAGTTCTAGGACAGCCAGGGCTACGCAGAGAAACCCTGTCCCCAAAAACAATCAATCAAACAAACACACCCAAAAACTGACAAAACAAAAAACAAAAGCAAACAAACAAAAGGAAGGATAAATACTGTCCCCATTAAATTGACAAAAAGCCCAGAGGTGGGTGTCTGGGAAGGATGAATGTTTCCATTGAACCCGGGTGGCTGAAGAACGTTGTCCTAGAGACACTTGTGTGAACTCTATCATGAGTTCCCAGAGCTGGGGCCAACAGTGCCGGGAGTAGGGTCACCCCCCCCCCCATGATGTTTCCAATGCTGATTGTTCCGGGAACAAAGCCCACTTACTGGGGTTCAGAATCATTGCATCAGAGGAAGAGGGTCAGGCTGACCAGTTGTGAACACCCCTGCCTCACTGAGATCTGTGTTCAACTCTGAATTGGCCACTATTTTGGGTTTGAGATCCCAGGGAGTCCAGCCGCAGGCAGGTGTTTAGGGATGGAGTAGGAGAGGGCATTGGGATGGAAAGGGAGAAGTGGGGGCGGGAGAGGGGAGACGAGGGTGCTTGCTCTCTAATACCACAGATGAAGCTCATTCTGGGCTCGTTTTTCAGGGGCTTCTCCTAGGGATAGCAGCTATGGCTCTTCCTGTCCTTCTCTGGGACCCCTGGCTTCATTCAGGTCGGAGTACAGCCCCACTGTGCCACATTTCTCCCACTGCACTATGGCTAGACTCTAGTGGTATCTGGCACAAGGAGAAGGTTCCTGAATGAAAAAGCGCCAGGAGTCTCTGCTTTTCCTTTTCCTCTGCAGAGGGTAGGCACAGGTTGCCCTGTTCCTTTTTCTCTCAGTGGTGTTTGATGTCCTTTGTAGCATCATCCTGCCTGGGAAGGGGCGTTTCCTCAGACGCTCCAGCAGGGTGAGCTACTCCGGGGAGCACGAGCCCCGGTGTCTATCCAAACAAGAATCAGGTTGGCCAGATATTAAGCCAAGGCGCTGGCTACCATCCCTGCCAACCTGAATTTGATCCCTGGGACCCAGATGATGGAAAAAGAGAACTGATTCCTGAGTGTTGTGCTTTGGTCTCCACTTGCCGACTGTGGCCAGCATCCCACCTTTACCCCTACAATAGATACACAAATATATTAAAACAGGAGTCTGGGAGGGTAACAACATGGGAAAGAGTAGGGACTCTTCAGGCCGGGCTGGGACATGCTCACCAGCGCCCGCACACAGTTTCCCGTAGGAATTCCCTCTCATAGCAAGTTGAGGAATGAGGAGTCTCTGTGGACATATTCACTGCCCGTATAACCCTATGCTTGTTCATTAATGCAAACTGTAGAGGTAAGGCTGGCCTCGTATTTATTGTCACTCGCCAGACTCAGCATTATGGCTGGCCTGTCCCAACCCCTGAAACTCCATCTCTTGGCACCATCTGTCTCTGGGCCCTGGGTTAGCCCCTTAGAAGAGTGTGGCTTTAGATTTTCGTATCCTACAATGCTAATTAAGATCAAAGCGACTGTGAAGTTCACCCTGGGGAACCCTGCGGCCTGAAAAGGGCTTTCAGAGGCAGCCTTGGCCTGTTCTGTGGCGCCAGTTTACAGCAGGCTTCCCCGAGCTTCTTAGAGGGCTCGCCCACACCACTCTGCACCCTGGGGAGGTACCATGCCAGGGAATTTTGTTAATGGTTAACAATCTCCAAGGGCGGATCTTCAGGCATCTTTTCTGTGGAAGATCTTTTCCGGCCCTAGCTCCAGCCATGTTCACTGGCTAAGCCAGATGGTTGGCAGGGGCAGGAACTTCGGGAGCTGTAGGGAGGAGGGAGGACCCTTGATGGTCTTGACAATTTTCACCCTACCTGGATGCTCAGGACACTTCTGAGGTGACCATCACAGGGTTGTAGATTGGAGGCTCCACCCCACTGAACTCCAAGGGTTTCTGTCTGCAGTCTGCATATATCCATCCCTACCAGGGACTTTTTTTTTTTTTGCTATCTTGTAAACAGTATGGTCTGGCCAAGTCCTTCAGATGGCAACTCCCATCTCTCCCAGATTGCTGGGTGGATTTTCAAAACCAATCGGTCCATAGATGCAGACAAAGGGGTTAGAATGTGGACAAGAGTCAGGGCTCCCTACTTGCCAACTGCCCTGAGACCCAGAGAAGGGGCAGATAGAACACCCATCATGTCTGTGTCTCTCCCCTTCCATCCCCACAGTGTAACTGACACAACAGTGATGAAGATGTCCTACAGAAACTCTGGAAACCATGGACCTCAAAGATAGGAAGCTCTCCTCCTTGGGAATGTCATGCTGGGAGAGGGGAAAGCGACCAACCCAAGTGGTCACCTTTCATGACAGTATTGAAGTTTACGCAGAGCTGGTGGTGGGCAGGACTATGCCTTACTGATGACTTAGGCAGAACCTTGCCTTCTTTTTAAGCAGGACCCCAAGATGGACATGGGAGAGGGAGTCCATCTTTGTCCTTCTCAACGTGGTCACATCTCTTTTTTTCTACATTTTACTGTGAGTCTGGCTCTTTTAGTTGTCTTATGGAGAGAGGCTAGCTGAACCTGTTTTGTTGGTACACAAGCTGTGAACCCCAAATTGGGTAACACTACTGATGGGTGCTGTTTTTCAGTCAAGGTAAACCCCTGGGGGGAGGGGCTGCTTTGTTTTTGTTTGTTTGTTTTTTCTTCTGTTTTTTTTTGAGACAGGGTTTTTCTGTGTATCCCTGGATGCCCTGCACTCTCTCTCTGTAGACCAGGCTGGCCTCCTGCCTCCGCCTCCCAAGTACTGGCATGTGCTACCACACCCATCTTAAAGCTGCTTATCTTTAAGAATAAGGCACCCTAACTAGAGTTGGGGACATAGCTGTGTTGGTAGAGTCTGTATCTTGCAATCACAGAACCTGGGCTCAGATCATCAGCAGAGAATAAACCAAGTATGATCAGTCACACCTGTAATCTCAACCCTCTGAGGTGGAGGCAGGAGGATTGGAAATCCAAGGTCATTCAAGGTTGGCCTAGACTATGTGAGACCCTGGGGGGGGGGGGTAACCAAGTGTCATTTGTTTTGTTGTTCTTTGTAGTTTTGGTTTTTCTTTTTTGTTGTGGTTTGTTTTTGAGACAGGATTTCAAGTTGTAGGCAGGTTGGTCCCAAACTCACAGCAATCCTCTTGAGGCAGCCTCTCAAGTGCTGGGATCAGGCCTGGCTGATCAAATTACATTGTTGCAAATATTCTCTGACTGTTCCTGTTTTGTTTTGGTTTGTTTTGTTTTTGTTTTTTTTTCGAGACAGGGTTTCTCTGTATAGCCCTGGCTGTCCTGGAACTCACTCTGTAGACCAGGCTGGCCTCAAACTCAGAAATCCACCTGCCTCTGCCTCCCGAGTGCTGGGATTAAAGGCGTGCACCACCACGCCCGGCTGACTGTTCCGTTTTAAGGACCGAGTTATGTTTGGGGGAAATTTCCTGAAATTTAATGGTTTTTCCAGCTATCAGGGCCTGGACAGTTCCTATGGAGGATGGAGGGCCTCCCCTCCACCAGTCAGGGCTCTATCTGCCCTTAACTTTACACATCAGGCTCTGTAAGAGCAGCTTCCTGATGCTCGTATTGCAACACAAACCAAACCGCAGAGGTTATGACTTCTGTTTCTTCTCTCAAGAACCACCATGTGGAGCAAGCCCCACCCACTTCCTGCTCCCGTGCTGGGCAGCAACTGCCACTTGCTTCAGGATGTGAGGTCAAACTCAGGTCCAAACAATACTAAGGCCACACCCCAGCCCTGCTTTCTGCCAAACAACCCAGCGTTACAAGGAATGGCTGTAAGGAGAGGCAGGCTAGCTGGGTTCACACCTTCTAGAGCCGTGCTTCTCAACCTTTGTAATGCTGTGACCCTATAATACTCTTCCTCATGTCGTAGTGACCCCCAACCATACAAGTGTGTGTGTGTGTGTGTGTGTGTGTGTGTGTGTGTGTGTGTGTACGCACACCAGAAAAGGGAATCAGATTCCTTTACAGATGGTTGTGAGCCACCATGTGGTTGCTGGTAATTGAACTCAGGACTTTCAGAAGAGCAGTCAGTGTTAACTGCTGAGCCATCTTGTCAGCCCCACAAAACCATTTTTGTTGCTACTTCATAACTGTAACTTTGCTACTGCTATGAATCGTAATTGAATTCCTTTCTCTCTTCCTCAGTGATGCAGTATAGGCTAGATTAGACCAGATTAAAAGTAGATAAAGGCAGGTTTATTAGGAGGCAGCTCTCAGGAGGATTCACTGACTTCACAGAAGGGCAATGGAGTCACGCATCCCGTATAAAGCAAGGGGGTTTTATAGAACTTAGGTAAGGAGTGATGGCCTGTCAGTTAGGGGCTGGGATTATGCCTATATATGATCAAAAACTGAGCCCTTGGGTGGGCACTCTTGGGTGGGTTGTCTGAACACTGCGATGAGGAGTAATGACCTGTTACCCTGGAGTTTTCTTCTAGCAGGAGGAAAGGGGTGTTCAATGTGTGGGCTGGGTTGATGGATGAAGAGCTTGTGCAGGGCGGAGCAGGGGTCCCAGGCAAAAAGTACGTAAATCTGTGTTTTCCAGGGTTCTTAGGTAACCCTTGTACAAGGATCATTCGAGCCCTCCCACCAGGGAGTCACAACCCACAGGTTGAGAGCCTCTGTGTTAGACCTTTGAAATGGGTTCATCAGCCCTAGTGTTGGAGCATAAGCCTCGGGTGTGATCCCTGTGTGATCCTTGGGTGTGATCACACACACACACACACACACTGACACACACATGCACATACACATATATACATACACATATACACTGACACATGCACACACATACACTCTGATACACACACACATACACACACAAGAAACAGACAGACAAATGTGATGCAATCTATATTTATGCATGACAATGTCAATTTGTCATCTGAAGTGGAAACTTAAGGGTTCTTTGGAAAGTCAGTTGTTGTTGTTGTTATTATTATTATCTATTATAAATAGATTTGACAAGCAGAATGATGCAGCATTGTGATCTCAGTGCTGGGGAGGCAGAGGCAGGAGCGTCCTGGTCAGCCAGTCTTGCTGACTCTGTGGGCTACACAGGTCCAGTGAGAGACATTTCTTAAGAAAATAGAGTGGAGTGTGGTCAGAGGGGACTTGATTTACTGTATATGAGGGAGTGTTTTACCCACATGTGTGTATGTGTAGCACTTGCATGCCTGGTGCCTGCAGAGGTCAGAGGAAGACATCAAATCCCCTGAGCTGGAATTGCAGATGGCTGTGAGCCATTATGTGGGTGCTGGGAATTGAACCTAGGTCCTCAGCAAGAATAGGAGGGGCTCTTAACCTCTGAACCATTTCTCCAGCCTTAAAATCTCTTTGCAATGACATTAAGAACCTCAAGAAAGGGACCAAATTTTCCAGTAGCATCTACAGAGAGGCTGTATGGTCTTCATATTAATAATTTAAAAGAAAAAGTGTGTGTATGTATGTATGTGTACATGTGTATGTGTGTTTGAATTTGATTCCCTGGACCCACATGCTGGACGCAGAAAATTGACTTTAAAAGCTGTCTTCTGACTGTCACAGGTGTACTGTGGCATGCATATGTTCATATGCACACATACACATGTGCACACAATACACATATACACACATACACATATACACAAACACACATACATATATACACATTCTCATACATAATAAAAATAAATTTAAAGAAATAAAATGAAATAAAAGAATTTAAGAATTGTTGCAGTAAATCTCCGTCCAACCCAATAAGCCCGTGCAAAAAGCACACAACTCAGTTACAATATTTACAAGTTGCATGCCTAGACTGGGCAGATCGACCACTACACTACTCTCTTCCCCAGCTATGAGATCCCTGGCTACTTGTAGCTTCTTCAGGTCATGTGGTTCTGCTCCATCTTCCTTCCACCTCCTCTTCCTCTGTTTTTCTCTTTCTCCTTCTCCTCCTCTCTCTTCCTCCTCTCTAAAACCTCCAGCCCACCTTTTCCTCCCACTGCCCAACCACAGGCTCCAGCCTTTATCTGACCAGTTAGAATGGGGAGAAGGTTCACCTGAAATCACCTGAGTTCATGATCCACTCCTCAGGGCAGCCCCTCTTGAAGAAGCAGAATTAACATCAGAATACAAACAGATCCTGAGAAATTGGCCTGGCATTATGTGTGTGTGTGTGTGTGTGTGTGTGTGTGTGTGTGTTGACAGGAAAGGAGAATAAGCAGATAGCAAACTCATGGTTATGTTAGGTTCTGATTTAATTATAAAAAGGTATTTTTGATTGGAAATAGCTAAGAACAATCAAGGTTTAACAGCTCAGATTACCTTATATATATAGTCTTCAAAACATCAGAAATCCACAGAATGTGACATTTGATGTTATTTAATAATTTGGCAATGAGACACATTTGTTCCTGACAGCACCCCCTTCCTGGATCAAAGAAGAAATCGAGCATTTTCACCTTCAGAGAGGTTGCTTATCGTGGTGAAAGGAAATAAAACTGTGATTCATGTAATGTATGTCAAATAGCCCAAAGAGTTGTTTGTGAGCTTTGAAACCTGGGGCTGAGAACATAGTAGAACAGACCAGGACATGCCCGGGCAGGCCCATCGCCTCCCTATCTCCCACCCCTCTGACCTAAGTTAAATGTTACAGGCTGCTGATGTTTAAATGGACCAATCATGTGAAACCGCGCCAATTCCTCCCCCAGCCCCACTCCTTTTCTATAAAAACCCCTAGCTTCCAAGCCTTGTGGTCGAATCCACTGTCTCCTGTGTGAGATACGTTTCGACCCGGAGCTCCGCCATTAAAATACCTCATGTTGTTACATCAAGGTGTTGTGTTCTATTCGTGATTCTTGGGTGCATGCCTAATCGAGAGCTGAGTGGGGGTTTCCCCACTAGGTTCTTTCAGTGGCAAGATAGTCACTGGACAGAAATTGCCTATTTCATCTGCAGACTAAATACTTTCCAGGAAAAGAGCACAGTATGCAGAATAGTTGACTGTTGGCTCTGCCAAGACAGAGTAAGCAGTCCTTAGTAATTCTGCTCTGCAAAGGTCTGACAGATGATCCTGGTCCTGGGCCAGAAGGCTGAAGGCTGATGCTCTAACGTTTTGAGGAATTGGGGGCTGTCCAGGTAGTCAGCTCTCTCTGCAATTGTTTAAGTTTGAGACAATTGTTAAGTTCCTATACAATCAAGTTAATGTTTAAGTCATTCTCAGATTCCTGATAGGGTTGAAGACTAGTTTTAGTCTCATAACCAAACTCAAGTTCTTTAACATTGAGAGAGAGGTTATAGAGTGGAAGACATGGTTTTCAGATGGCATTACAGGCAAAAATCTAAACATAATCTAGGGGTAGAATCATAACTCTTTCAATTAGGAATGATGGGAGAGTATATTCTCTAATTGACAAATATGATGGCCTTGATGTCATTCATATATCATACTTTGTAATTTACGTGATTGTTATGGTTTTGTTCAATTTATGTCAGGGAAAATAGGGTTTTTTTGTTTTTGTTTTAAAGTCCTTTTCTCCAATTGGTTCTTGATCTGTCAGTAAAGAAAGCCATGAGGCAATTGCTAGGAGGAAGGAACAGGAGGGATTTCTGAGTCTCAGGTGGGAAAGGCAGACACAAGGAAGAAGAGGGAGAGTTTTTGCCATACTTTGGAGGGAGAAGAACCTCGCAGCCATGTGAGGTCTCAGGAGAAACTGGACCTGTGGATACTACTACAGGCATGGTCATGGATGTTTGGCAGGGGCTAGGTGGGACTAGCCACTGAAGTTTAGGGCAGGTGGGGGAAGCCGAGATAAAAATATTAAGGGCACACTTCTCCATGTGAGAGATAGTAACACCCAACAATTCTGTCCCAAGTCCAGTTGAAAAGGAACAAACTGTGGTGTGTGTGTGTGTGTGTGTGTGTGTGTGTGTGTGTGGTTTGAGCATTCAAGGGAAGCTGGGTGGGGGTTGGTAGCAAGGTCACCTCCTGGAGCAAAGGCAGGTAGAGCATAAAACTATACAATGCCAAGAATGGACTTGGGCTGGTGAGATGGTTCAGTGGGTAAGAGTACCTGATTGCTCCTCTGAAGGTCCAGAGTTCAAATCCCAGCAACCACATGGTAGCTCACAACCATCTGTAACGAGATCTGACACCCTCTTCTGGTGTGTCAGAAGACAGCTACAGTGTACTTACATGTAATAAATAAATCTTAAAAAAAAAAAAAAAAAAGAATGGACTCAAATGAAGCTCAAGGCCAAGTTTTAGTTTAAAAGAAAATACTCCAGGGAAGTTGAGCTGTAAACCTCAGCAGCTCCCCAGAGGAGGAGAAGCCATTGAGCAGATGAGCAGCTGTGAGCCTGGGAGAGGAGCTTTAGAGAAGGAAGCCCAAAAATATCAGAGAAGCCAAAAGTGTTGGGAAAGTGTGCTTACAAAAGAGGTAGAAGAAAAGGAAAAGTTACGTTTTTCTGAATAATGCAGAGAAGTGGGTCACATGGCTGCATTCTGTAAAAGACTGCACAGAGGCGTGGGAATTCTGAGTAATATCTCATTATAACGAGGAAGGGAATCATATCTTATTACAGGAACAATGATTCTTCCTACTTCTTTAGCATGGCTTAAGGAGCCTCCTTCTTAGTGGCTGTTCCTGGACCAAGCCACTGACCAAGCTCAACTGAAGTGTTGTGTTTCCATCCAGGCCAGAGTCACCAAGAGAAAATTTTCATTTTCTTTTCTTTTGTTTTGCTTAGACACAGGGTCTCCGTGTAGCTCTGTAGTCTTGGCTGACCAGAAGCCAGCTCCATATGTAGACCAAGCTGGCCTGGAAATCACAGAGATTTGCCTGTTCATGCCTTTCCAGCGCTGGGGTTAGAGGTACCATCAGGTCAAGCCCCAAGGGAGTTTTTCTTTAATGCGCCTTTATTGTTACTCTGGCACTGGCGTGTGGGTTCCAGTGGCGAGCTGCATAGCTGTTCACCCAACAATGTGGAGCTGTTCTGACTTCCCATTTCCCCACATCATTCCTGCTCATCACCGTTTGCCCCTGTCACTTTTGATGACAGTAGTGTGTCTCAAGCCATGTGGGCAGACATTCATTGAAGGAATGAAGCAAGGAGAGAAGTCTGGATCTCTGCCTTCCTGCAGAGTCTGTCTGTCTGTCTTCTTTTTTTTTTTTTTTTAACTTTTTTTTAAAAGATTTATTTATTGATTATATGTAAGTACACTGTAGCTGTCTTCAGACACTCCAGAAGAGGGCATCAGATTTCATTAGGGATGGTTGTGAGCCACCATGTGGTTGCTGGGATTTGAACTCTGGACCTTCGGAAGAGCAGTCGGGTGCTCTTACCCACTGAGCCATCTCACCAGCCTGTCTGTCTGTCTTCTTTACCACCTTTACCTTGGGGTCAGACTTCTGCTTTTGGGTATCTTAATCATTTAAGAAATGCTTGCCTGAGGGGTTGGAAGATGGCTCAGCAGTTAAGAGCACTGGCTGCTTCCCCAGAGGACCTGGGTTCAATTCCCAGCATGCACATGGCAGCTCACAGCCATCAGTGAGTCTAGTTCTAGGGGGTCTGGAGTCTTTCTGTATCAGGCACATATACATGCAGGCAAACCACCCATACACATATAAAATAAGTTTTTAAAAAGTTAGAAATGGTTGTCTGAAACTGAAATATAGGACAATCTTTTCTATTTTAAGGCTACGGATGGTAAGGTAGAGCATAGTTAAAACAGTATCCCCTTCAGGCCACTGGAGCCTCCTACAAGCTGGGCAGGCTCCAGCTTCAAGTCACCCAACAATGTGGAGCTGTTCTGACTTCCCCACATTATTCCTGCTCATCACCGTCTGCCCCCTGCCCACTCCTGAGTCCTTGAAGAAAAACCTCCATAGTGGTGCAGGGGAACTGGGGTTTCCTTCTTAGGTCTCCTAGTCCCATTAATAAAAGAATTTAAGAATGAACTCAAGTGGATTCTTTTTTTTTTGGACAGGGTTTCTCTGTATAGCCTTGGCTGTCCTGGAACTCACTTTGTAGACCAGGCTGGCCTCGAACTCAGAAATCCGCCTGCCTCTGCCTCCCGAGTGCTGGGATTAAAGGCGTGCGCCACCACACCCGGCCTTTTTTTTTTTTTTTTTTTTTTTTAAAGATTTATTTATTTATTTATTTATTTTATGTGAGTTTTTTTTTTTTTTTTTTAAAGATTTATTTATTCTATGTGAGTACACTGTTGCTCTCTTCAGACACACCAGAAGAGGGCATCAGGTTCCATTACAGATGGTTGTGAGCTACCATGTGGTTGCTGGGAATTGAACTCTGGAGGAGCAGTCAGTGCTCTTAACCGCTGGACCATCTCTCCAGCCCTCAAGTGGATTCTTGAGGACAGATTATTAACATTTAAAAGAAAGAGAGAAAGAGAGAAAGAGAGAAAGGGAGAAAGAAAGAAAGAAAGAAAGAAAGAAAGAAAGAAAGAAAGAAAGAAAGAAAGAAAGAGAAAGGAAGGAAGGAAGGAAGGAAGGAAGGAAGGAAGGAAGGAAGGAAGGAAAGAAGGAAGGAAGGAAGAGAGAGAGAAAGAGAAAAAAGGAAGAAAGGAAGAGAGAGGGGGTGGGGGAGGATTCCAATGGACCCATAGAAGCCTATTTAGAATATGGCCGGTATCCAAAGTGGGGGGCCAGGCAGAAAGAGACAGGCAGGCAGGCAGGCAGACAGACAGACAGAGACAGGCAGAATGAAGACCCAGTTGAACTGCTTGGCAAGCTCATGGGGGGGGGGGGTGCGCGCACGCGCGCGTGGTGTGTGTAATTCTGGGAAGAAAAAAAATATACAGCCCCTCATTATTTCCTCAAAGGAAACACTTCTGCCTAGCTCTTTTGCACGCCGTAAGGTGAGCTCACCTTCCCAAGGGTGGTCCCTTAGTGCTGTGATTGTGTGAGTGACCTGGCCCGGCTGGAATGTTAAGTCTTTCTCCAGTCAAGTATTCTGGTCTCTCAGTCCGGAGGAGCTTTTCCGGGTTGCTGGCCTCCCTTCTTTGGTTGACTGGCTTTCCTTGCAGCTAGAACCTGTCCTGGGTCGTCGGCCTTTTCAAGAAGTGATTTAAGGAAGCTGGGCGTGACAGTAGCACCCATCTGTCTGTCAGATGGGACCCTCGGGTGGCCTCCAGCCCCACTCGGGGGCCAGGAGAGGGGCAGGAGCTAAATCCACACCTCATTGCTTTCAACTGTCCTGCCAAGGAACGAAGGGCCTCCCATCTCTGCACCCTCTTGGGGAAACTGGGCGTGGCTGGCTCCACAGGTGTATCCGGTGCTCAGCTGCTCGGTTACTCTGCCTCAGGGAAGGCAAGAGGCAGCTGCAGAGACAGCATCACATGGACATACCTAACGTGCTGACTTGTCTCCACAGCATCATTCACCCTCAGGGTAATCTGTCTCTGTCCCCCCCTCTCCCCTCTTCCCTTCCCCCCCTCCTCCCCTCTCCCTCTCTCTCCCCCTCTCTCTCCCGCTCCCCCATCCCCATTATGAAGCCCTCCCTGGTCTAGGATTTACGCTGTGGATCTTTTTATTGGAAAGATACAGGACCGGAGGAACTACTGCCTGCCTGCAGTCAGCTTGAAGTGGGAGCCTAACATAGATATCACAAGGATATGACAATCCAAGTCCTCCTTACACAGATGTCCTTGCTCTGGTCACTAGGTCTCAGCTGTGTGGTATCTGCATCGTGTTGGATCTGGACCCCGCCCCCTCCGTTTAAGGATGGGGTCTCCTGGTCCTGCTCCACCGACCAGGACCGACCGTGATCAAGCTTGTTGTTTCCCTCTTCCTTCCTATTCGGGAACTTGAAACAGGGGGGAAAAGTTTCTTCTCTCTGAGCTCTTTCTCGGGTACACAATGAACGGAAGAGCCCAGTCCTTTGGACTTTCGGTTTCACCTGCTTCCAGCCAGCAGTCTAGCAGGCCTGACTTCTGCAGCCAGCCGGCTATATAGACTTCCGCTTACCAGGCATGTCCGCTGGCTTCCAGCTATTGGAAAAGGTTCTCTCTCCATCTTCTCAGACTGTAGACTGTACATTGCTCTTTCTTTGAAGCAATCTAAGCAACCACCCTGCAATGGTAGCTGGTTGAGGCATAGCCTGAAGGGGTCCCTGGGGTGTCAACCAATGACACTTTGACAGAACTTCTAACATCGGACATTGAGCCTTTTAAAATGGCTTAAGTCTTAGCTACAGGCAGTGCAATGCGTCATAAGACACCTCCTGAGCTTGAAGCCTGGAGCCTGATAAAGCACATTTATTTCAACATGGGCGAGGGTGGTGATGTGACCCATAGGTGTTGTAAGTCTCATGGCTACACCATGCTCGTCTCTCACCCCTCGAGATCTGAGTCTGCTGTCCACAGTCATCCATATCATAGCCTCGGATTTTGGTCGGAGGATAGTGACCTATCTATGGATAGTGGCTAATTGCACAGGTACAACTTCTATGACCTACCTCGCGTACCTAAAAGCAGGGGTGGGGAGCCATGGTGGCCATGGTTGGGACAAAGAGCTCGCTAAAGTGATTAAAAAACCTTCCTGTCAGCTGTGTCCCTTTACAGCCGTACACAGCTCAAGCACTACAGACACTTTTAGGAGAGTAATTTTAGATTCTAAGATGTTCCAAACACCAAATAGGAAAGATATTTTTCTAACTTGGGCATGTTAAACAGCTCATAGCAGTCCATCCAAAGGAGCTGGGACCATTACCAGGGCAGAGTCATTACACCAGACAGAAGTATTTGCCAGGGACCTGGAACACAGCCTCCTGTCCCTGAGAGGCTGAGGAACCCCAGCCAGCTGGCGCCAACATTTCCAGTCGTCTGCTTGTACTGCAGCCATGTGGATCCTTACTGAAAAGCCTGAGATTTCTCAAAAAGAAAGGGGAAAAAAAAAAAAAACCCAACCAAAAAAAAACCTTAACAGTCTAAAATTTCCTGAAAAGCAGTGCACTTGTGTAGGCCTGGGGGATGCTCAGTCTCCAAACTGCTTGCTTCATAGATGCGAGGACCCCAAGTTCTGATCCCTAGTGCCATGTGAAAAAGCCAGGTCTTGGGCCAGGCGTGGTGGCACATGCCTTTAATCCCAGCACTTGGGAGGCAGAGGCAGGCAGATTTCTGAGTTCCAGGCCAGCCTGCCTGGTCTACAGAGTGAGTCCCAGGACAGCCAGGGCTACACAGAGAAACCCTGTCTCGGAAAAAAACAAAACCAACCAACCAACCAACCAACCAAACAAAAAAGCCAGGTCCCGTGGTGCAAACCTGTAACCCCAGAACTGGGGAGGCAGAGACAGGAGGGTCTCTGGGCTTCCTGACTAATCAGCATGGTGGAAAGGATGAAGGCCATGAGAGACCCTGCCTCAAAGAAACAAAGAGCAAAGACACCTGACAACAACCTCTCGCTTTCCCATGCGTACGCCTTCAAGTGTGTGTTTAATCATGCGTGCACACAAGCACACGCTTATTTCCCCCTCACTAGCCTACACCCGATTTAAAAACGCACAACCACCATAGCCCGGCCTGATGTTTGTTTTAACTTTTTTTTTTTTGAAATGTGTTTTCGAAGTTTTTTTCACTATTCCATTTGTGTTTACAAAATGAGTGCATTAAAGATCTTTTAGTGAGAACTATTAATTGATAAGGAAATACTCTGAAATACATTTGAAGTATCTTGCTTGAGGTGCCCAATGGAAGCAGAGGGTTCAAGTGTCCCTGCCTCCTGAGTGCACCTTCTTTTCATCCTGCAGCTTCATCAATCATGGTCCCTCCGGCTCTGCAGTCATAGCGTCCAGGAATGGAGAGGAAATTACTTCCAGTCATTGCTACTCTTTGCTCTGGTTTGGCAATGGAGTCTTTCCCCAGGGGAATCCCATGTGTTACAGCTTTGGCTCCCAGTTGGTAGTGCTATTAGGAGGGAATAAGATCAGCACTGCTACTGACCCATTCCTCTATATGTGAGGAGAACGCAGCCTTAATGAGCCTAGAACTTTCTGGGCTATTAACAGGCAGAGCCTGGTTGGAGGAAGTAGCTCGCTGGGGGTATCCTTTTGAAGAATCTATCATTATCTGTTTACTTTTAGAAAATTATTGGGCTGGTGAGATGGCTCAGCAGGTAAAAGCACTGACTGCTCTTCCAGAGCTCCTGAATTCAAATCCCAGTTCAAATCACAACCACCTGTAATGAGGTCTGACGCCCTCTTCTGGTGTGTCTGAAGACAGCAAGGTTGTAGTTATTTATAATAATAAATCAATCTTGGGACTAAGCGAGCAAGGCTGAATGGAGTGATCAGAGGTCTTAAATTCAATACCCAACAACCACACGAAGGCTCACAACCATCTCTACAGCTACAGTGTACTCATATACATAAATTAAATAAATAAATCTTTAAAAAATTACACTATTCAACTTTAATCCCAGCATTTGGGAAGCAGAGGCCGGTGGATCTCTGTGAGTTCAAGGCCAGCCTAGTCTACATAGAGAATTCCAAGAAAGCCAGGATGTGTATTAGTGTGAAGGAGTCAGATGCACTGGAATTTGACTTACAGTTGTTGTGAGCTACTCTGTAGGTGGTGCGAATTGAACATGGAAGAGCAGCCAGTGCTCTCAATCACTAAGCCATCTCTCTAGTCCCCTGGCTAACACAATTTAAAATATAGTTGAAGGCTGGAGAGATGGTTACAAGCTCCTGGTCTTCTAGAAGACCCAAATTTTCCGGGCGGTGGTGGCGCACGCCTTTAATCCCAGCACTTGGGAGGCAGAGGCAGGCGGATTTCTGAGTTCGAGGCCAGCCTGGTCTACAAAGTGAGTTCCAGGACATAGAGAAACCCTGTTTCAAAAACAACAACAACAACAACAAAAAGGAAGACCCAAATTCAGTTCCCTGAACTGACATGATGGCTTGAAACCCACTGTTCCAGGGATCTGAGCCCTTCTGATGCACATAGAGGCATTCAGGCAGCACACTCATCTATAGATAAAATAAATCTCTCCAGGGAGGATCACACTTAGATGTCTCGGTCGTTTCTACATTTTAGTGTCTCTTCAGGTACATCGCCAAGGGTTGATAAGATTTTTGTTTTGATTATAGGGTGGCTCTGGAGGTTCTGTGAATGGAATTTCAATCTGATAAGATAAAACCAGGAGCCACAGAGGCTGCCCAGAGGAGTTAGGATGTGTTGTTCACTCATATAAAGGGAGTTTCTGATAAGATTCCTAGAAAATTGCAGGGTTTTAGCTGGGAAAGGAGAAAGGATTTAAGCAAAAGTCACTTGTGGGTGATTCTTGATTCTCAGCAAGTGAGGGGCTCTCCCTTCCCATGGATTCAACATTTTCTCTGTCCTTCCGAGAGTGCGTGTGTGTGTGTGTGTGTGTGTGTGTGTGTGTGTGTGTTCTACCAGAAGCAAAATGTTTTTCTATCCAGTGCCTCGATCCCAACACTCAGGAGGCTAAGGACAGAGGGTGATGAGTGCAGAAGTAACCTGGGTTAGAGAGAAAGTGAGTCCCCACCTCACCAAACAAACGAACGAACGGATGCTACACACAAAAGAGAGACTGGGGGAGTAGGAAGGGGTAAATAGGGGTTTGGAAATATGGGGTAAGTGAAAATTATCAAAATCTAGGAGAGGAGTGGGCTGGCCTTCTTATGAGGGCAGGGAGCTAGGGGGCTCTGTGTTCTAGTGTTTCTGGAACAAACAGCAAGTTTTCCCATGAGCCTCGAGTTTTCTCAGCTTGACGCTTTAAAGGAGGACAAGCTGATTCTATTGATGTGGTCTGGGACCGCTTGCCCAAGCCTGTAAGTCAAGGCTAAGGCCTAGTAAAGAAGAAAGCTCAATCAAGACCCCCAGAGCAAACCAAACAACAGCAAAGATCAAAAACAAAAAAAGAGAGGAGAAAGAAGAAAGGGAAAGGAAGAGAAGTGCTAGGAAGAAAAAAGAGAAAGAGTTGGAGGAAGAGGACAGAAGTTGGAGAGTGCCTGGCTAGAGTGTAGTCAAGGAGAGAATTTTTGTGAGGAGCGCTTTGGGTAGTTAGGGTTGGTATTAGTGAGTTATGAGTGTCAAAGAGGTAAGCAGGAATGTAAGGAATGTATGTTGCTAATCCAGCCTGCTCTGTGTGTTGGCATCAAGACCTCCCAAACCTATGACATCACATAGGCCCTGCAGACCTGTTGCCAAGACAACAGGCACCATATTCCCAGAATTCATTTGGCTCACCTCCCACCTTTACCTGCATTATGTCATTTTCCATATAAATAAGGGGAATGCCTCCCCTCTCTCTGCCCACCCCCCATCTCCCATCTTTCCCAATAAACCCTCTCACATGTGGAACTGTTTGGGCCCAGGGTGCTGTGTTCAGATACCAGCCACTTCTTTAACACATCAGTGTGGAAAGCAAACAGACTGAGAACTTAGCTCAGGCCTTGCTACTCAGGAGGCAGGAGGTTCTCATGTCCAAGGCCAGAACTCATTCCTGGCTACAGAGTGAGTTCCAAGCCAATTTGGGAAACTTAAATACAAGCCTGAGGATGTAGCTTAGTGGTAAATTAATTGTCTAGCAAACCCAAGGTCCTAAATGCAATCTGTCCCTATTATTACCAAATGAAAAGTCAAAACAGACCGAAAGAAGATACACAACCATGCATTTTTTTTTCCTGCTGAAATATTTAGTGCTGTTAATTCAGCAATTTAACTTTCAAATGAATCTATATTGTATTTCAGATATATTTTAAATACAATTTTTTTTTTCCCGAGATATTCACAAAATCTAGTCACTTTATGTGTGTTGTCTTAGTCAGCTTTTAGTTACTGTAACAAACACCTGAGCTCAGTCATCCTGCCAAGAAAGATTTGCTTTGGCTTATGGTTTTAGTTCAGGGCCAGTTGCCCTTGGGCCTGTGGCAAGGCAGTGAACCGGGGATGCTAAGTGTGTGTGGGGCAAAGTTACTCACCTATGTCCTATGGTGAGGAAGTAAAAAAAATTAAAAAAGAGGTGTTCGTGGTGGTGCTCACCTTTAGAAACCTGGCTCCAAAACCAAACCAAATCAAACCAAACCAAACCAAACCAACCAACCAACCAACCAAACAAACAAACAAACAAAAAACCCAAAAGGAAAAAAAATTAAAGAAGAGGAGAAAGAAAGTGTGGTTCCACAGTCTCCTTAAAGTGAACACTTCTATCGCATAGAACTCCTAGACTTGCCAGGTGTTGTGTGAATGTCTTTAATCCTGGCACTTGGGAGACAGAGGACAGCCTGGTCTACAGAGCGAGTCTCAGGACAGTCCTGGTACACAGAGAAACCCTGTCTGAGAAACAAACAAACAAACAAAAAAAAACCAAGCAAACAAACAATAACCAACCAACCAAAACAAAAACAAAAACAAGAAAACCGAATAAAAACTCACAGACTCCATCTCTTAAAGGCTCTCCCCCACCCCCAGTAGCATCTCAAGGTTCTAACACATGGAACTTTGGGGATACTTCCCAAACCACAGCATGTGTGTTATGGATAAAATAGTTCGGGGCCCTCAGATGACCCTTCCCACATAAGTCTAGTGACCCGAGTTGAACTCCTGGAGTTTACATGCATGTGGAAGGAGAAAACGGATTCCACAAAAGTTGTCCTTTTTTTTTCACATGGATGTGCTGACACATCATTATAATAACAAAGTTCAGTGCATTATTATGCCCTAATAGGGTGGTTTTGTTGTTGTTTTTCCTTCTTCCTAAGACCGGGTTTCTCTGTGTAGCCCTGGCTGTCCTGGAACTCACTCTGTAGACCAGGCTGGCCTCGAACTCAGAAATCCGCCTGCCTCTGCCTCCCAAGTGCTGGGATTAAAGGCATGTGCCACCACTGCCCAGCTTCCCAATAGGGTTTTTTAAAGACAGTTATTCATTCAGTTTCATTTTGCTCTTTTTTTCCTTCCTTCCTTCCTTCCTTCCTTCCTTCCTTCCTTCCTCCCTCCCTCCCTCCCTCCCTCCCTCCCTCCCTTCCATCCTTCCTTCCCTTCTTCTTTCCAAGACAGGGTTTCTCTGTGTAGCCCTGGCTATCTTGAAATTCTCTCAATAGACCAGAATGGCCTCAAACTCACACACCTGCCTGCGCCTTCCAAGTGCTAGGACTAAAGGCATTTTCACCACCCTCCCTGGCAAGAATTTTTTTCTTGTTTCTTTTTTAGGAATTCACTCTTGATACAGTTTAACTATCAGTTAATGGATGATCTTGCTCAAGTTAATGAAGAGAAATGAATGAAGACTCATTATGCAACTATGACTTTTAATATTCATCTTAAAATATTTTATCATCACCCTCAAACATTTTAAAATAGATTTAATCACACTGAGTATTGTATTAAAAATAGTAGGAAGATTACAGTGATCTTGTGCATAAGGTAGGTATTCTGTGACAGTGCCTGGAAGGGAAGGCACATGTGTGGTTCTCCAGGATCCACAATGGGGAACTGAAAGGAACTGTGGTCAGAGTCGGGGAGGAAGGGACCCAAGGGTGAGAGGCCGGGTGAAGTCAATGCAGTTTCCCTGAGGAGAGCAGCGATGAGTCTGCTGCTCCCAAATGTGGATAGGTGTTCACAGCTATTTTCTCATGACCTGGGATCACCCACCCAGCACAACAGAGGCACCTTGTACTAGATGTGATGCTTGGCAATGGTTAGGAGGCAGCTGAGCCCAGGTTGGATAAAGGGGAAGTTTTGGGTCCTTGGCTTTCTCGGATCCCGGGTCAGTTTCTATCCCAGTATTTATGTGCTCAATGTGATCCTGGGTCAGTTTTATTATTGTCCCTGAGTCTCACTTTCTCTACACTAGGAAAGGAGATGGTATCTACTCACTGTGATAAAAAAATGCAAATGACACCCAGAAGGGCTTCACCAGACACCAGCCCCACCCCGACTCCTGCTGCGATGCTCTCAGCGGCTCCCAGTGGGTGTAGTTTAGTGGTGGGGTTTGTAAAAATCTTGGGAGCTAGATAGATCTCAATGGTCTTCATTCTAAGTGAAGGCATAACCCCGTAGCCATTGGTTGAACTATTCAGTCACGCTGTGGGTGGAGCCAGAGCTTCACTAATGGCGGCCCTGTGTGGATGTGCTTGACCCTCCCACCCACACCTTAGCTCTTCTCCCTCCACACATGGTGGATGGGTGGGTGGAGACTGTCTTTGGGAGGAGGAGCAGGGTCATACACTGCTGACACAGTATTCCGAATCAGGACCTGACCGCCTCTTGAGATATACAGTAGGTTTATTTTTCTCACTTTTTTATTTTTGGTTTTTCGAGACAGGGTTTCTCTGTATAGCCCTGGCTGTCCTGGAACTCACTTTGTAGACCAGGCTGGCCTCGAACTAAAAAATCCCTCTGCCTCTGCCTCCGGAGTGCTGGGATTAAAGGCGTGCGCCACCACGCCCGACTGGTGCATGGTTTTAATGCCAGCAGGCAAGCAGATCATTGTGAATTCAAGGCCTACTGAGAGGCTCTACATAAAGAGGGTACAAAACAAAAAAAGCAAAGGCCATTTAGCACAGTTGAAGAAAACGCCAGCAGGACCAGCGGCAGCAGCAAGAGACACCCGAGGTATAGGTTTTACACATCCACTAGGCTGGGGGAGAATTTCCCTGAAGGAGAGCTCCGATGCTTTTTGTCTTTTGTCTTCTTTCCCTTCAGACAGGATTTCTCTGTGTAGGTTTTATCCACACTGGAGGAAGCTCAAGGAGATAGAACCCGGCTTTCTGGAGGACACCCAGGACAGTTGGAGGACACCCAGAACACAGTTTCACAGTCAGCAAGCTCACTGGTGAACTTAATGGGCACAGATACAAAGTGTATAAAACGTATTTCCTATGCTCTATGAGTATGGATGCCTGTGGCACAGAGCCCTGTGTGTGGCAAGTACTTTGTGAAGTTTTCCTGGGATGCTGCACTCTGGAAAAGAGAGGAACATTCTAGAGTGTCAAAGGAAGGGCCGGCCAGTCTGTGGAGACTTCTGGAGAGCTGGTGAGGTGGGGTAGATAAAGAGCAAGCCTGGGGAGGTCCAGAGACCACCACATCTGTTCAGATTCCAGCAGGCCAGGGTTTCTGCATGGCTGTCCCGTGTCCTGCTGAAGTTGGGATATTTTTCTGCAGAGAAGTATTTCTGGACTCTGAGAGCATCCAAACATATTTTTAGGCTTACTTCTTAGCTAACAGTCAGAGAAAGGGATCTTTAGGATTGATTTACCAGGGGCTGGGGTGTGGCTGGCCAAGGGTAAAGGGTTTATGCTCCACCTCTAGCTTTTAAAGAAAAAGATGAACTTGGTAGTTTAAACAGGCTGCAGTGAGGCTACAACTCACATCTAATTGCAAATTATGCAACCATGAGATTTAGATAGAGAAAGACCCAAAATCCATTAAGAACTTACTGATATACATGTGGTTAAAAAAACAAACAAACATTTCATCTACCTGAATGTACTGATTACAAATGGCAATTTCGTGAATCTGAAATAAGAGAATGTTATAAGGAATTATTGCCAGCTGCGTTTCCCAATGAACAGCTGCATCTAATTTTCACAATTAATTAGTAGGTCCGGATCCATGTCCTTACCTCTTCTAACTTATTAATAAAATTAAAAAATTTAAAGTTAAATGTTAAGGAAAAGCAGGAATGAGTTCTGTATGTACCCATGCCTTGCACACACAAACATCTTTAGTGAATATAAGGTATGATGTTGAATTCGTATACAGGCTTATTTGTGTGTGTGTGTGTGTGTGCAAGTGTATACATGAAGGCCAAAGGTTAGTGTAAGTTGTCTTTCTCCAACTGCGCAACATCTTGCTCTTTGAGACAGGGTGTCTCACAAAATCCTAGCTGTTACCAACTGAGTCCAGGGAGATCTGTTTGTCCCCAGCTACCTCTGTCCCCTTCATTATAGTTACAGCCTTTTGAGAGCACCTTCCTCTTGTTTTAATTTTAGTGCTGAGGGTCTCAAGTGCTCACAAAGTTCTTATTCTTTCAAGGCAGGGTTCTTTATCATCTGAGCTGGCTCTCCAGCCTCACTGGCCTGGTCCTTTTGAAGAAACTATAAACCAAAGTTTACAAGGTTTCCCCGCCTCTGGTCTTTTATTTTGTAAGTGAAAATGCTTATATGTCCTGTGGAGGGAACCCAACGGAACCTTGGCTCTGGGTTTGAGGAGTGAAGGATGTCTTTGGTATTAGTAGAATTTATCTCAAACGACATCCTTCCCATGGTGTTTTCCTGTGTTATTTGCCGCAGGACTCGGAGTAGGATTCGTCTTTAAGAGCTGAAGCTTAAGGGATTTGCCAAACTTTACGTTTAGAGGTTTCTTGATGCACACATCTGTGGTTTAGATTTCCACCCAGGGCAACCCCAACGGCAATGACAAATCAAATCGTGGTGAGCACTCTTTCTTAGGAAGGGCTCCGAGGCACGCACTTACTCACTCGTTTGTAGCTGAGAAGGTGACAGCGCTGTGCACCTGAAGCCACGCTGCGGATGAAAAGACTTATTTCAGCCTTGCATCTGAACCCACAGTGCTTCCGAGGCAGGAAGACACTCAGATGTATTTAATAAGGGATGTTGGAAATACCTTTAAAAACAGCACGGCGAAGTAGGGAGCTTTAACGAACTGCTTTGAACTCTCAACCCGAGAGGAAGGAAACAACCAGTGGTGGCAAGTGTAAGGGGGGGGGGGAGTTTGGGGGCTCCGGCCTGGGCCTGCTGGGGTCGGGTCCAGGCGGGACGCGAAGCCCGCGGGCTTCGGCCGTGGCCGGACTAAGCGCGCGGCCCGCTGGCTCCCGAGGTTACACACGGACCGAGAGCCGGGTGACAGCAGCGGACGCTTTTGCCTGGCGTCGCGCGAGCTTCACCCTCCTCCCAGACCGCCGGCCTAGATCGCTCCGCAGGAGGGCGCGAGCCAAAGCGCGGCTTGGTGCCTGGGCTGCGGAGATAAACCGGGTGGGGACGCCGGACGCTCACGAGCGGGCGGGCTGGACGCGCCACTGGCCCTCGACCAATCGCCAGCGCCGGCGATGATTCAAAAGGTCGAGGGACCAATGGGGAGCTCAGGGCAGCCTCGCTAGGGGCGGGACCTCGGGGGCGCGAGAGCGCGGCCGGCTGTGTCGCGCGCGGAGTCGCCGCTGGCTGCTGGTGACTGTCCTGGAGTGGCTGGAGTTCCCGCCGGAGCGCGGCCAGGTGAGCGTCGGCGCGGGACTCCGCCGCGTGTGGAGAGCGGGTTCCCCGGGGCGGCCGGCGAGGCTGGGGCCGCGCGGGCCGGAAGTCGAGCGCGGGTTTCGGATGGCGGACAACCCCCGATCCCCGTCTCGGACGCGCGCGTTGGGTGCCCCGGCCGGGCCGGGCTGGGCTGTGCTCGCCGCGGCTTCCCGGCCCTCGGAAAGCGGGCGGCCTTCGGAGGAGGGGTTAACCGCCTCTGGCTCCTGCCAGGGCGCCGTCCCGCCTATCCGGGCCTCCTGAGTGCTTCTGCGCGGTGACAGCGGACCTCGCGCCTCCAGCAGCTTCGAGGGCCACTCAGTGCGCGCTGGGGTGCGGAGGGCCTGCTCCGGGGCACTTCGGCGATGGCGGGCTGGCCTGGCGTTGCGCCCGCCCGCCCTGTGTAGCGCACTTGGTGTGCTAGGGCCGTGGCTCAGGTGCAGGAGCAGGACTAGATCTGGGGCTACAAAGTAGCAGCTGCTCTGAGGGTTAGAAGATGGGGCTACAGAGAAGCGCGGGATGGAGGACCTAATACGGACAGAGAGGGTGATGATGAGCGTTGACTGGGGAGTTGGGGCGGGAGTGAGTAAGGACTGTTAAGATTAGCGTGCTTTTGGGTATTAAGGGAAAAGGCCACTCTGCCAGGACAGCCAGCTTTCTCCTGCACGGCTCTGAAGGGGCACAGACCCTGCGAACGCCTTCCTGTTTGCGTTTTGCCTAGCAGGCCTGTGCCGGCTCAGGTGTTAAAGGGTAGCTGTGAGCCACCATTTGAGCTTTTTCTTTCTGCCACATTAAGTGAATTTGGGAGAGGGGGGGAAACGATTAAAGATCTTAGTAACGCACCGGAGCATCGTAGAAAGAAATCGGCCACACTGATACATAGTGTTATATTGTACCATAATATGTGAGGCGTTCAGTGCCAAATGACCCTCGGGTTAGCAAGAATCTGGGTTGACAGGAAAAAAGCCTGAGGATTCTTGAATTTCTGCGGTATGTGGTTGAGGGTACAGTTTAGCGAGTGACTTTTCTTTGCAAACAACCTGTTTGTTTAGGGAAGCCTGTGTGCGTCTCTTATGCGTTACTTGGGTGCATAAGAATACACGGGAGTCTGGAGCCTCCTTGTCCTATCCAGTATAATTATCTCCTGTTGGGCAATATTTTGGGATGTGTTATGTAGTTTCCACTGACTGTGTGGATCTTGTGCAAAGTGGCATTCATATCTTGTTGGCAGCCCATTTTTTTTTTTTTTTTTTTGTCTCCTAAGACAAGGTCGTTCTCCACATGCTATATAAAATATCACCATCAGTGTCAGTTCATGGTTTGTGTTGTTGTTGTTGTTTGTTTTTTTGAGACAAGATCTCTGCACAGCCTTTATTGTCCTGGAACACAGTGCAGGCTAGGCAGACCTTCAACATACAGAGGTCTGTTTTCCTCTGCCTCCCAAAGAATGGGATTAAAGCCACCATGCCCTGCTAGTCTCAGTTCTTTTCCTCCCTTTTTTTCTGGGGATCAAATTTTATATTACACATTATAGGCATATTTTTGAAAAATTGAGGCTCAAATATCTACTGGGTGCCTTGATTATGTATTACCTACTATTTAATAAGTAATAGAATTTTTTTTTTTTTAAACTTTGACTTGTGTTCTTTGTTGGACTCATAGTTAATGTGGTGTCTTCAAGATGCAGTAGAGAAACAGCAGTGAGTCTAGGGCCATACCATTCTAATCCTCTGGATTTCATCAGATCTCTGAAGCCAAACAGGATCAGACGTGGTTAGTACCTGGATGGGATGAATGGCAAGGATTGGATGCTTCTGATAGTTCAGAATAAATCTGTTCCAGGGCCTTTTAAAGATGCAGGCGGTCCCCAAGCCACAAAGTGCTCCTATTGCAAGTTTTTGAAGTGTTGTTTGAGATCCTACTGGCACCTTCATATAGAAAGACATTGTGGGCTTTCTCAAACTTTGGAAAGAGTAGGAGAACCTAATTGATCTGGGGAGGAAGAGAGGTGGGGATTCAGAGAAGGAAGCCCAGCACATTTCCTTCCTCTTTGTCCCGGGCAACTTGGAACTGAGTGTTGAAATGGACAGAGTTTTCTGTTGTCACCTTCCTTTTTTGTGCCCCTCCTCCTTGTGCAGATGTGAGCCAGTGCTCTCCTGCTTCCCGAGGGCCCTCATGGTCGCTTCTGCCAGTCTGACTTCATTCCTACAGCTCCCAAGCATACTCCTTATCCCAGAGATGCTATCTCACAAGTTAGGGGGACTGAGGCAGGCTCAGTAATGAACCTCTTATCACCAGATAAGCACTTTCGTTTTCTTTCATCTGTTGTCTGTCTAAACAGATGGAGCTTGGGAAGTCTTTTTTTGTTTTTTGTTTTTTTTTCCTTCAGGGGATTAACAGTGAAGAAATGTTATTTAGAAAGACTTTCTTGGGAGGGGTAGGTAATGCAACTTTCTCCTTAATTCCACAGTCTGCAAGAGTCTTTAGCGTTCCTGTAGAGTTGCATAACCAGCTCTTGGCCTCCGGAGTGTGTCTTTGTGTGCTTGGGTGATGTATGGAGACTTGCTCAGCAGGTGAAGGAGTCTTTCTGTCTGCTGCTTGCTTATCTTATCATTGGTATCAGAGCACTGGCTTTTATCCTGTGGATCTGTTGGTCACCGGAGTGAGAAATAACACCTCAGAGAGCTCCTAGCACAGCCATCATTTGATATTACCTCATGTAAATGATAATTCTTGAAAGTTGTGGTTTCTTGAAGTATTGAAGGTTTCATGGGCCATGTTTTGAAACAGCGGTAAAAGATGTTACAGTTGGAGTAGGTGTCAGCTGTGGGCTGGAGAGGTGCACACGTTAGCTTAGGTGGGCGGCTGGCAGAGTTAATTGATGTGCATTTGGGATTTGACTCAGAGAATGCAAACCTTATGAAGTAAACCTCAAATATGTTATTCATTATAGATTTGAAGTCCTTCTTGTTGGTAGGTTAGAGTAATGCTAATGTACATTTTTTAAAAAGATTTATTTATTCTATGTAAGTTCACCGTAGCTGTCTTCAGACACACCAGAAGAGGGCATCAGATATCATTATGAGTAGTTGTGAAGCCACCATGTGGTTGCTGGGATTTGAACTCAGGACCTTTGGAAGAGCAGTCAGTGCTCTTAACCTCTGAGCCATTTCTCCAGCCCACTAATGTACATTTTTAATTTTCCCAGTTTGTCTCATGGTTTTATTACTTTCCAGTAAGGTAACTTGTTAAAAATATAACTTCATGAATTTTAAAGCTTTTATAAAAATGACATGTAGATCTATAAATAAAAATAAGTGTCCTTTTTGAGGTGTGCCCTGATTTTACTGCAGGGGGTAGCATTCTAAGTTGTCCAGTCTGATGCCTGTTACGTTGTCAGGGTTTAATCCTCAGTGCCACTGTCTGCACGGCAGTGACTAAGTCGTCTCCTACAGAGTGATTCCAGATGAAATAGAGTGAAGCTCACACAATGTTTTGTGTTGCTCTGCTGTTCCCTCCCCTGTGTTTGTGAACTTTGACAAAGCGTTAACTTTAAGCTCAAGTTCTGTCATCTATAGAATAAGGAGTTGCACACTCCTTCCTTGGCTTTCTGGCCCTAAAGCTAAAACCAGCTAGAAAGTTGTTTACGTGAACAACCTAGTCCAGAAAAAGAAGTAATAATTATTGACTAACTTTTTTTCCTTAAAATTTTTCAGACTAATTTTAGAAAATGCCAAGTAGGAAGTTTGTTGAGGGTGAAGTGGTCAGAGGCCGATGGCCTGGGAGCTCCCTTTATTATGAAGTAGAGATTCTGAGCCACGACAACAAATCCCAGCTCTACACTGTAAAATACAAAGATGGCACCGAACTGGAACTGAAGGAGAGTGATATCAAGGTGAGTATGTCTGCCTTCGTCTGCAGTGGTGGGAGGAGCTGGGGGCTCATGCCAGACTCCTGCCTTGGGGCTCCAGGGCACATGCTGTTCTTGCCTCTGGGAGTATGGGAGTGAGGTATAGGCCCAGATCCCAAAAGCTCATGCCATTGGGTCTGTGACCATCCTGTGAGGTGCTCTTACACAAGAAAGGACCCTGGCTTTTAGGGATTTTGTTAGCACTGCTTTTTTCCGGGCTGAGTGCTAGGACAGATGGGAAACTGTAGGGAGGGCAGCATCCCAAAGCTTGTGGATGATGTGGTGTGGTCAAGTACTAGCCGGAGACAGGCTAGGGGCGTTTAATAGGCTTGGGTTTTCTCTTCATCTTTCTCCTCTTCCTCCTCTTCCTCTTCCTCTCCTCTCTTTTTCCTTCCATCCTCTCTTCCTCTTCTCTGTCTCTCTCTCCTCCTCCTCCCTTCCTCCCCTCTTCCTTTCCTCCCCTCTTCTCCTTTCCTCTTCTCTTCCCTCCTTCCTTCCTCCCCTCCCCTCCTCTTATTCCTCCCCTCCTCTTCCTCCTCTTCATCCTCTCTTCCTCTTCCCCTCTTCCCTTCCTCCCCCCTCTTCTTTCCCTCCTCCTCTCTTCCTCCTCCCCTCCTCTCCCCCTCCTTTCTCCCGTCCTTTCTTTCCTCTCCTCTCCCCTCCCCTCCCCTCCCTTTCCCTCCCCTCCTCTCCTCTCCCCCCTCCCCTCTCCCCTCTCCTCTCCTCTTCCCTCTCCTTTCTTCCCCCTTCTTCCTTCCCTTCCCTTCTTCCTTCCCTTCCCTTCTCCTTTTCCTTCCCTTTTCCTTCCCCTTTTTCCTTTCCTTTCCCAAGACAGGGTTCCTCTGTGTAGCCTCTGCTGTCTGTCCTGGAACTCACTCTGTAGACCAGGCTGGTCTCAAACTCAGAGATTGGCCTGTCTCTACCTCATGAGTGCTGGGATTAAAGGTGTGTACTACCATGTGGCAGGACTTGGGCTTCTTCCTCAACACTGGTGATGTAATCAGAGAGTGACATTTACTAGGTTTGAGGTCAGCTCACAGCTTCCCCTTCCAAACCTATCTGTTAATGGTATGGGTTTTAAAATATTGAGCTATGGTATACAAATACTTATATGAAATGCATAAAAATTAATTTCTATGAAAAAAGGATAAATAAAGCTGCAGAGTTTTGTTAGATTTTCTAGGCATAAAATTGCTTAGTCGGGATGCTCTAAAACCGTCCACTTAGAACATAGCAGTTTTGGACCTTGTGGCCCATTGATAACCAATAGTTTGGACCCATGCATGGTCTGTGGATGAACACTGTGTTTTAGTAAATATTTTAGGGTCATGGCTCATGGGGTGTCTGTAGTTTAGGGGCAGCTCCAGCCATATGAAATACGACTTCTCTTGATGCTTTAGTGATCATTTAAGACATGTAAATGCCTTAAATGATTAGCTGAGGGACACATACACAAAACAGTGCCTGGACAGAGCCCCAGGGGTTTGCCTGCCTTAGGCCTGCCTTACCCTGGAGTGGATTAGGGCAGAGTGGCAGCTGACCAAGGAGTTTAACTTGTCTGCTTTTAAGAACTCGAGTTTGAGCCGGGCTTGGTGACAAACGCCTTTAATCCAAGCAGAGGCAGGCGGATTTCTGAGTTGGAGGCCAGCCTGGTCTACAGAGTGAGTTCCAGGACAGCCAGGGCTACACAGAGAAACCCTGTCTCGAAACCCCCCCCCCCCAAAAAAAAAAAAGTTTGTTTCAGAGTGACTCTGTAGGGCTGCTGTTTGAAAAATTGGTTGCATGCTAATTATCTTTTCTCACCATGTCAGTTTTAGACAGTATCAGTTCCAAGCTTTCCTGGTGTTGCTGGGAGTATATAATATGTATGTGATGTAGTCACTGATTCCAGGGAAAATACCCTCCAAGCTCGCAGAGCAGGCGAAGTGCTGTGTCTTTCCAGGAGCTGGGCTGTTGTAGCATCACACTGTGTGCTCCGTTCTCAGAGCCATGAGTGTAGAATGCACGGCAACAGAGAGTGGCCACACCGGACCCGAGTGCGCTGATGACATCTCTGTGCCCTTTCCCTTTCTAGCCTTTAAAATCCTTTAAGCAAAGAAAAAGTGGCTCGATTTCCAGCTCTCCCTCTCGACGCCGTGGCAGCCGCAGCCGCAGCCGCTCAAGATCACGTTCCCGATCCCCGGGCAGAGCACCGAAAGGCTCCAGAAGATCCGTCTCTGCTTCCCATGAGGGTGACGTGAAGGAGAAGAAGGAGAAGGAGATGAGGAGGGAAATTCTGCAAGTTAAGCTGACTCCGCTTGTGTTGGTACTTACTTCATCTGTCCACTGCGCCGGCTTCCCTATACAAATGCGTGTTCAGATTATTTGTGCTTTTGTTAGCAAGTATTGAAATAGAAAGAATAGTTTCTTTGAATATCCAAGAAAAATGGTTTTTGTTTTTTTTTTAATTAGATATTTTCTTTATTTACATTTCAAATGTTACCCCTTTCCTGGTTTCCCCTCTAAAAATCCCATATCCCCTTCGCCCTTCCCCTGCTCCCCAACCCACCCACTCCCATTCCCAGTCCTGGCATTCCCTATACTGGGGCCTAGAACCTTCACAGGACCTAGGGCCTCTCCTCCCATTGATGACTGACTAGGCCAGGCCATCCTCTGCTACATATGCAGCTAGAGCCACAAGTTCCACCATGTGTTTTCTTTGATTGGTGGTATAGTTACAAGGAGCTCTGGGGGTACTGGTTAATTCATATTGTTGTTCCTCTTATGGGGCTCCAGACCCCTTCAGCTCCCTTGGTACTTTCTCTAGCTCCTTCATTGGGGACCTTGTGCTCCGTCCAATGGATGATTGTGACCATCCACTCCTGTATTTGCCAGGCACTGGCAGAGGCCCTCAGGAGACAGCAGGCTCTTGTTGGCATCTGCCATAGTGTCAGGGTTTGGTGGTTGTTTATAGGATGGATCCCCTGTTTTTTATTTTTAACTTTTTCATTTTCAGTATATGTGTCCGTCCATGTGTTTGGTGTGTGTGTGGCCACGCCGGTGGAGGTCAGAGGACAGCTTTATGGGGCCTTTCCTCCCGTTCCACTCGTGGGCTCCCATCATTGGGCTTGGGGGAAAGCGGTTCTGCCCGAAGCTACTGTATCAGCTTCAAAATAACATTACTAGGAGTCCTGATAGTGTGTGGTCTTCAAAGATGTTTCCATTGAGACCGGCACAGTTTGTAGGCCATAAAGTGAGGAGACAGCTACTCTGTTAGCCATTCTTGCTCTCCCAGTTGGCATCCTTCTGCTTGATCACTTTCACTGTTTAAAAATGGCGGTTTCGGGCTGGAGAGATGGCTCAGTGGTTAAGAGCACCGACTGCTCTTCGAAGGTCCTGAGTTCAAATCCCAGCAACCACATGGTGGCTCACAACCATCCATAATGAGATCTGACGCCCTCTTCTGATGCATTTGAAAACAGCTACAGTGAACTTGGATATAATAATAAATAAATCTTTAAGAAAAAAAATAGTTTACCAAGGAGGCTCCCTTGGAGAAAACTATGAAAAAAAAATGGCGTTTTCAGTGAACATGTGTGGAGCCTGGGGACCTAGCCAATAACTTTCTTTTTTTTTTTTTTTTTTAAGATTTATTGATTTATTTATTTATTTATTTATTGTAAGTACACTGTAGCTGTCCTCAGACACTCCAGAAGAGGGAGTCAGATCTCGTTACGGATGGTTATGAGCCACCATGTGGTTGCTGGAATTTGAACTGACCTTCGGAAGAGCAGTCGGGTGCTCTTACCCACTGAGCCATCTCACCAGCCCAATAACTTTCATTTTATGTAGTAGTATACATTTTTTTTACTTTTTGCTTTTTTTCTTTTTCTAAGACAAGGTAGCCTAGGCTGGCCAAGACCTTGATAAAATTCTCCTGCCTCTGTTTGCTCCGTTCTGAGATCCTAGGGTAAGCTACCACAATGGATAATGAATATTTTAACTCCTTTGTTTTCAACTTTCTTCATGCTGTGACCCTTTAGAACAGCAGTTCCTCAGGCTGGGCTGACCCCAACCATAAAATTATTTTGTTGCTACTTCATTAACTCTAATTTGCTACTGCTATGAATTTTTTTTTAATTAAAAAAATTTATTTTATGTTTGTGAGTACATTGTAGCTGTACAGATGGTTGTGAGCCTTCGTGTGGTTGTTGGGAATTGAATTGAATTGAACCCCCGCTAACTGCAGTTAACCCCACTCGCTACTGTCAACTCTGCTCACTCAGTCCCTGCTCGCTCTGGCCCAGAGATTTATTCATTAATTATTTACTTACTTATTTATTATTTACTTAATACATAAGTACATGTAGCTGTCTTCTGACACACCAGAAGAAGGCATCCGATCTCATTACGGATGGTTGTGAGCCAGCATGTGGTGCTGGGATCTGAACTTAGGATCTCTGGAAGAGCAGTCAGTGCTCTTACACACTGAGCCACCTCGCCAGTCCTCTAATAATGCACTTAGATTTTAAAATGTCAAATATTGAGAATAACCTGCAATTTGATAGTTTCCTGTTTTTGTATGTTACATAGTAAACATCAGAAGAAGTGCGCGTGCGCGCGCACACACACACACACACACACACGTTAGTGTTAACGTTAGTTCTGCGGTGCAACCTTGTGTTTTTCTCTCAGTGTTCACTGTTCTAAACACCTACTTTTCTGCAGTATCTAGTTATCTTCTTAGGCTTAGCTTTGAGGAAATTGAAGCTGCTTGGTCAGATGGACAGGGCAGAACAGAGGCTTGTAATACCTGTTGCTAGACTGGGTGAGCATGCTTATGTCAGTGTCAAGACCGTGGGGAATGCTTGGTTTTCATCTGAGGATTGTAACAGGCCTCCCCCACCCCCACCCCCACCTCCACCCCCAAGTTGATGTCAAAGATTTTCACCTCCCTTTTTCAGACTTTATGTTTTCTTACTACAATGAGCTTGTTGTTGCTTTGAGTGCCTCTCTCCCACATGGGGGGAGGGGCAGATGCTTCGTACTGTTGTCTGTGATAGCTTTCATATTCACACGTGCTCTTGTTGACAGAAGAGCTCCGGGTTGTCTTTGCCCCTCATCATCTACTGTGTGGTGTGTGTGCAAGTTCACAGTTAGGCTGCCTCAGCTTTGGACATCATGCTATGATCGCTCCTTTCCACACCCGGTTGTGATCTCAGTAATTTCCCTCCCAGTGTTGAGTGCTTAACCTTCATCGTAAGTCTGTTTACTGCATGGAAAGCATTGGCATGTAGTCAGCATGGTTTCGAGTTAGCTGACTGGCTGGTTTATCTGTGGTTAGTAGAGGTTATTCAAAACCTGAGATGCTGCACATAGCTTTTTAGGTGTGTCTTCGTGTGGTGACAGATGGCTCATTCACTGACACTTGGGTAAACTCAGGTGTATAGCGAGCGGGTGCTCTATTGCTAGCTGACCTAGAATCCCTAATGTGCAAAGCTGCCATCTGCCGGCATCTGCTGTCTTCTGAAGGATGTGCTTGGACTCTGTTTTCTTCTTGACTCAGGAGTGTTTTAGTTTGTTGACAGTCTTTACAGAGGAGGAGAGAGGCTGTTGCAAGCATTGCCTTAACAAGCACTTGCAAGCTAAATTGCTTCTCTTTCTTCTGTAAGAAACTCAGAGGCTGAGTCAAGAGGGACATGTAGGAAGGAAAAAGTAAGGGCAAATAACATGTTGCAGGAAACGCAAACACCCAGCCTTCCCACTATAGACTGTTTAGGGCCACGGAAAGTCTTTTCCTCATTTTTATGTCTAGCTAATGAATAAATTTGCCAGGTTTTGCTCACCCGCCTTTCATAGAAACGTTACCGTATGACAGTGAAATCATTGAAGCGTTTCGTGTACAAGTGCAGATGGGAAAGTTAATGCAGAAGTCTGTTCCAAAATGTAGTGTTGCCCAGCTGGAATCCCAGCGCTCAGGCAGGTGAGGCTGGAGGATTGCCACAAGTTTGAGGCTCTGTAAGAGCTGACTGTTGAGGACCTGGGGGCTGTGGTTGCCTTTACTCCAGACGGTTTAGCGAGGCTCTGCTCCCTGCCCAGTAGAACCTGCTACCCCTCTGGTGCTGATTCTGTCGCTGCTTCTTCCATTTAGAAGCCGTTCGGAAACAGCGTCAGCGTGTACAACGGGGAGCCCGAACACATGGAGAAGAACGCTACGCCGTATAAAGACAAGCAGGTGAGAGACAGACACTCCTTCATCTGCGGCACACACTCTGTTCCTTTTCCTTCAGACTCACACTGGAATTTGTTGTGTTGTGTTTGTTTGTGTTCTGTCCTGAAGAGTGCATGTGATTTAACACATTTATTCTTTTTTTTTTTTTGGCTTTTTTTTTTTTGAGACAGGGTTTCTCTGTGTAGCCCTGGCTGTCCTGGAACTCACTTTGTAGACCAGGCTGGCCTCGAATTCAGAAATTTGCCTGTCTCTGCCTCTCGAGTGCTGGGATTGAAGGCGTTTGTCACCACCACCCGGCAACACATTTATTCTTGTACATTCACAGCTCTATAGAGATGCTGAGTTAGTAGTGTTTGCACTGAATATAGACTAGATATTTAATACTTTGGTTTTTTTTGTTTTTTGTTTTTAAACTAGGAAAGAATCATTTTGTCAACAGAAGACAGATATATAGTTACACAGTACAGCCTTCGTCCCAGGAGAGAAGAGGTCAAAGCCAAAGAAATAGAGTCTGAGGAACAAAACCTTGTCACCAAAGGACCCGCACCTTTGGGAACCTTTCAAGTGACCACTCCACAGAGGAAGGACTTGGAGTTTGGAGGAGTACCTGGTAGGTATTAGAAGCCCATTAGGGAGGAGAAAGGGTGGCCAGAGATGCCCTTATGTGCACAGGAAAGGTCTTTGTGCAGCAGGAAGAGACTAAGGAGGTGGAGGACTAGGGAAGAACTTTACAGAGAAGGAACAGTGGTATGAAGGCCTGAGCTGGGAGCTACGGCAGTGTGTGTACAGGGCACAACTGGGGTGGTACATGGGACACACGGAGGCATAGATGGATAGGATGATGGGACAAGCCATAAAGTACAAAGGATGCTAACTTTAAAGTCATAATAAAGGGAGCTTGCCATGGGGAAGGGTACAGGAGGGGTAGTGGTGATCCTGTAGGGACTGGGAGCTCTGCTACTGATGAGTAGAGAAGGCAGGGAGGGCCCGGCTGGTGTTCCCTGCAGAAGCAAGCTGCAGCGTAAGGCATCCTGCTGCCTTCCCAATGGGCTGATCAGAGAGTGCATGCGTGGAGCCTCCCAGAAGACAGTTACGTTAGGCTCTTGTCTGCAAGCATAACAGAGCCATTGATAATGGCAGGGATTGGTTCTTGCCCATGGGATGGGTCTCAGGTTGGGCCAGCCTTTGGTTGGCCATTCCCTCAGTCTCTGCTCCATTTCTGTCCCCCTTTTTTTTTAAAGATTCATTTATTTATTATATGTAAGTACACTGTAGTTGTTTTCAGACACACCAGAAGAGGGAGTCAGATCTTGTTACGGATGGTTGTGAGCCACCATGTGGTTGCTGGGATTTGAACTCAGGACCTTTGGAAGAGCAGTCAGGTGCTCTTACCTGCTGAGCCATCTCACCAGCTCCCTGTGCTTCTTGAAGGCAGACAAATTTTGGGTTGGAGGTTAAGTGGGTGGGTGATTGTTGCCTGTCTGTGGCTCTTTTTTTTTTTTTGAGACAGGGTTTCTCTGTGTAGCCCTGGCTGTCCTGGAACTCACTCTGTAGACCAGGCTGGCCTTGAACTCAGAAATCTGCCTGCCTCTGCCTTCTGAGTGCTGGGATTAAAGGCGTGCGCCACCACTGCCAGGCTTTGTGGATCTTGTTCCTCTAACTGGGCTGTCTTATCTGGCCTCAGTGGGTGTCTTAGTCAGGGTTTCTATTCCTGCACAAACATCATGACCAAGAAGCAAGTTGGGGAGGAAAGGGTTTATTCAGCTTACATTTTCATCACTGAAAGAAGTGAGGCCTGGAACTCAAGCCAGGCAGGGAGCAGGAGCTGATGTAGAGGCCATGGAGGGATGTTAATTACTGTCTTGCTCAGCCTGCTCTCTTATAGAACCCAAGACTACCAGCCCAGAGATGGTCCCACCCACAAGGGGACCTCCCCACTTGATCACTAATTGAGAAAATGCCTTACAGTTGGATCTCATGGAGGCATTTCCTCAACTGAAGCTCCTTTCTCTGTGATAACTCCAGCTGTGTCAAGCTGACACAAAATCAGCCAGTACAGTGGGAGAGGATGCTCCTAGCCCTGCCGTGACTTGATGTTCCAGGGTGGGTTGGTACCCAGGGAGGATGGAGGGAGGGCTGTGAGAGGGGGGCTGCGACTGCGATGTAAAGTCAATAAATAATGGGAAAAGTTCCCAAACAAAACACAGAGTGTATGTCAAAGCCTGCGGTGAGTGAGCATGTGAGCTGGTGGCAGCCCATAGTCTGGCTTGGGTTACCTGCTCTGCTTGCTGTCCTCGCCCATAATCTCCACGTGTGTGACAGTAAGCTGCATGTTAGAAACCTATGGATAGAAAGTCTACTGTGAGGACCAGGGGACTCATTGAGCTAAGAGGCTCTTGCCTACAAGGCAGAGCTGGAGGCCAAGGCTACCAGAGGCTGTGCAACCACATTAGCCTAGCCGTTGTTTGGTGTCTGCGTCTCCACACTGCTCTTTTTGTGGCTGGAGTTGACAGTTTCAGAGCTTGGTCTCTGAGGTGGACCCTACTTTTGTCACTCACCCAAGGCTGTGTGCTCACTGGAAGTGATGGGGAGAGAGTTTAAAAGTTACTAAATTTTATGACTTTGGTAGGGGAGGGATGGAGAGAGCAAGCAAGCTAATGCTCTGGGGCTCACATGAATGCTGGCTGTGAGCTCCAGGTGTCAGATGCCCTTCCCTGCTGAGCATTTTCCCAGCCAAGACAGGGAGAGGTTTTTCTTTTTTTTTTTTTTTTTTGAGGCAGGGTTTCTCTGTGTAGCCCTGGCTGTCCTGGAACTCACTTTGTAGACCAGGCTGGCCTCAAACTCAGAAATCCTCCTGCCTCTGCCTCCCGAGTGCTGGGATTAAAGGTGTGCTCCACCACGCCTGGCTTATTTCCTTCATTTTATATGTATGAATGTTTACCTGTGAATTTGTTATGTGTACCGCATGTATGCCTGTTGTTCAGGGCAGTCAGAAGAGGACATTGGCTTCCCTGGAACTGGAGTTACATACAGATGGTTGTGAGCCACCATGTGGGTGCTGGGTCCTCTGTGAGAGAGCAAGTGCTTTTAACCACCAGGCTGATGCTTCTGCCCCCTAGATGAGGAGTTTTTGATGGTACCTTACAAATTGGTTTCAGACAGCTAACCAGATCTAGTTTTGCCCTGAAAGTAAAATAAATATAAATACAAAGCCCACATGAGGTCTGATGCCTGTCCTTGCAGGTGCGGTCCTCATCATGCTGGGCCTGCCCGCCTGCGTCCTCTTGCTGCTGCTGCAGTGCAGGCAGAAGGACCCGGGGCTGCTCCACTTCCCTCCACCTCTGCCGGCTCTCCACGAGCTGTGGGAACCCAGGGTGTGCGGCGTTTACCTCCTCTGGTTTTTCGTTCAAGCTCTCTTCCACCTTCTACCAGTTGGGAAGGTAAGGTTTTGGGGTTTGTTGTATGTATATTTTTTGTGTTTTGAGACATGGTCCTGGCTGTGTGTTCCTGACCTGGAACTCACTCTGTAGACCAGGTTGGTCCTGAACTCGCAGAGCTCTGCCTGCCTCTGCCTCTGCAGTGCTTGGATTATAAACGTGTGCCCCCTGGTGGAAGTAGGGTTTTGCTGAAGGGGCATGGTTTTGTGAAACTTGACTGACTGACTTGTCATTTTTAAGATTTCCAGCAGTTTCAAAGTTAAGCGGTCAGTCATGCGCTGAGCCTTATTCCTGAGCTCTGTAGCTTTCCTCTTACTAAGTATAACTTTAAAAATATGATTTGGGTTTATCTAATTTCCTATATCACTTTTCTTTCTTTTTCAACAAAATACCTGACAAAAGCCAAGGGGGGCAGGGGGGGGGGAAACAAACAACAACAGGATTTATTTTGCCTCAAGCTTTGAGGGTAACGTCCATGATAGCAGAGGAATGGTGTTGGGGAGAGAGGTGGCTGGTCACTTTGCATCAGTGCCAGGTTGGAAGCAGAGAGACAGGGATACTGATTCTCAGCTTGATTTCCCCTGTGTGTGTGTGGGTGTTTTCGCCCACATCTATGTCTGTGCTCTGTGTGCGCAGAACTCCGAGGACATTAGCCCCCCTAGGACTGGAGGCATGGTTGTGAACCATCAGTGTGTACTGAGGACAGCCCCCGGTGCTCGGGAAGAGCAGCCTGTGTCCTTGGTGAGCCGGTGCTCCAGCTCTTCTTCCTTTTCTGCAGTGTGGGAACCCAGCCCAAGAAACGGAGCCACTCACATTAGGGTGGTCTTTACACCTCAGCACAGTCTAGAGACTGCGAGATAGGTGTGCCTAGAGGTTTGCTCCTAGGTGATTCTTAGGGCATTGAATCCAATTATGTGTGTGTACGCTGTTGCTGTTTTCAGACTCACCAGAAGAGGGCATCAGATCCGTGAGCTGGTTGCTGGAATTTGAACTCAGAACCTGTGAAAGAGCAGCCAGTGTTCTTAACCACAGAGCCATCTCTCCAGGCCCCCCCTACATACATATACATATACACATACACATACACATACACATACACATACACATACACATACACATACACATACACATACATATACATATACACACATACATACACATATATATAATCATACCTATTTCCAGTTCTAACAGGAAAGAATAAGTTATTTGCTATTAGCCTAACTCTTAGTAGAGGCAGCTGAAGAGCATCCCCCTCAGTGTGTTTACTTGTGGGTGCAACATTTTAAATCATTGTCTTCTGAGCTCAGTGGATTTAACAGAAAACAAACAAAAAACCCCAAAACACAGATTCAGGTATTTCCAGTTTTGATCCTTAGGAACTGTTGTCAAGAACACAGTGTCCTTTTCAGACTCCATTGCTAAGTGTGGTCTTTCAGTTGTTATACCTTTCCTTAGAGATGTGTTCAAAGAACATGAGCTGCCCTAAGCAGTACATAATTTATTTCAGATCTTATTCTTAGGAGACTGCATCTTTGCCAGCTGGAAATTCTGTTAGGAGGGTGGGGCTGTGGACATGGTGCTGTGGACTCTCACTGTAAGTGGCTGTCCGCTTTTACTACAGGGCTCTGTTCAGAGTCAGGTGAAAATAACCATGCATACGTACAGGCAGATGTCGAGTGTCAGTCGAGAGATCCTCTCTCTATTGTCAGACTAAGGCCAAGAAGACACCTGCAATTGAGAAGGATCGCTTAGGGTTTCGCCAGTGCTGTGATCTCAGGTTTTATGTTTCTGTCCTGGGTTTCCCTGCCAGCAGAGGAACAGGTGCAGGAAGATGATGCCATCTTAATATTGGACAGCTTAAAGTGAATGGCTACATTTTGATACTTGGGGATCCATGTGGCTGCCCATTCACTCAGGTGGTTGTTGAAAAGAACCTCTGTTCTTGTGTTAAACTTCTTTACGTACATACATATTTTATAGCTAGACTCCCCATATAGAAACAGCACGCACATTTTCTTTTTGAGTTTGCATGATCTCACTTCATATTTTTTTTTGTTTTTGTTTTGTTTTTTCGAGACAGGGTTTCTCTGTATAGCCCTGGCTGTCCTGGAACTCACTCTGTAGACCAGGCTGGCCTCGAACTCAGAAATCCACCTGCCTCTGCCTCCCGAGTGCTGGGATTAAAGGCGTGTGCCACCATGCCCGGCTACTTCGTACATTTTAAGCCCATTGGTTTTCCTGTGGCCGGCCGGCCGGCCTGCCTGCCTGCCTGCCTGCCTGCCTGCCTGCCTGCCCGCCCGCCCGCCCGCCCGCCCTCCCTCCTCACATAAATAAAGACTAAATATAAGGAGACAAGGAAGGACTCAATGCAGGTGATAAATAGTTATGAAAGGATTTTAAACAAATTGTTTTTCTGGTTCTAATCCTGTCATGGTTTTTCTGGATATGTGTGTGTAAAATTTTTAAGGCAAACCTCACAAATGAGAGATAGTGGGATTAGACTCTTCTATTGTTGATGGGCAGTGGAGAGTTTTGAGCACACTAATATTGTTCTCTGTGTGGGATGGTTTGATGAGGGTGGTTATTGCAATAGTCTTGGTGCACTGAAAACAAATTAACTACATATGTTTAAGGTAAATCCCTACAGTGGGGTTGTGTCATCAACTACTAGAATACTATTGTGTTTCCTACTTCCTTTCTTGGGTATAATAATGAATTTCAAGAGTTTGAGAAGATTATATATATACATATATATATATATATTCTCAACAATATATATATATGTATATATATGTGTGTGTATACATATATTACATATGTATATTAAAGGTGTGTGAGTGTCGTGCCACACACCTTTAATCCCAGCATTCTGGATGCACAGGCTGGTGGGTCTCTGAGTTTGAGGCCAGCCTGGTCTACAAAATGAGTTCCAGGACAGCCAGGGCTGTTGCACAGAAAACCTGTCTCAAAAAACACAAAGATGATAATATCCTTTAATTTTTAAATAAAAATGCAATTTGTTTTTTTCTTTTAAGGTTGCAGAAGGAACACCTCTTGTTGATGGAAGAAGACTCCAGTATAGACTGAATGGTGATTTTCTTAAATACTCAATGACATAACTTTTACAGTTTTTACATCGTGGGAGCTGATTCACTGGGTGGTGAACGGAAGGTTATCTTTTAGAAGTTTGAAGAACTTGTAGCTAAATTAGCTTATTCCAGCTTAGGAAAAACGTGTGTAAAACAGAATAGTACACTTAGTATCTTCTGTTTTCCTTTTACTTTGAGATAAGGCATCACCATGTCACCCAGGCTAGCCTGGAGTTCACTTTGTAGTACAGGCTAGCCCTTCTGCCTCAGCTTCCTGAGTTCTGGCATTACAAGTGTGTGCTACTGGCCTGGTTAGTTTTGTTTCCTTTTTCCTTTTAAAGTTTAATTTTTATTTTATGTGTGTGAGTGCCTGTCTGTCTGTGTGCGTGTATGATATAAATTATATATCATATAATTTAATATATTTTAATTATATATATCACGCGTGCCTGGTGCCCATGGAAGTCAGAAGAGGGTATTGGGTACTTTGCAACTGGAGTTACTGATCATTGTGACATCCTGGGAACCCAGCCTGTTTTCCTAGGCTGAGAAGACGTTGCCCCACCATTTTTTTTTTTTTTTTTGGTGGTTAAATATTGTTTTAAAATATTTTGTGTGTGTGCCTGAGTGTATGTTGTGTGTGCATCATGTGTGTGTAGTGGAAGCTGTTAGACACCTGGAACTGGAGTTACAGGTGGTTGTCAGGTACTGTGTGGTGCTGGGAACTAAACCTGGGTCCTCTGAAAGAGCAGTGTGTGCTCTTAAATTCTGAGCCATCTCTCCAGTGCCTAGCAAATACTTTTAACTAGAGCGATCTCTCCAGCATGCTTCATTTTCTCAATAGCACATACCATCTGTCTTAGTCAGGGTTTCTATTCCTGCACAAACATCATGACTAAGAAGCAAGTTGGGGAGGAAAGGGTTTATTCAGCTTACACTTCCATACTGCTGTTCATCACCAAAGGAAGTCAAGACTGGAACTCAAGCAGGTCAGGAAGCAGGAGCTGATTCAGAGGCCATGGAGGGATGCTGCCTACTGGCTTGCTTCCCCTGGCTTGCTCAGCTTGCTCTCTTATAGAACCCAAAACTACCAGCCCAGGGATGGCACTACCCACATTGGGCCCTCCTACCCTTGATCACTAATTGAGAAAATGCCTTACAGCTGGATCTCATGGAGACATTTCCTCAAGAGAGGCTCCTTCTCTGTGACAACTCCATCCTGTGTCAAGTTGACACACAACCAGCCAGTACACCATCATTCAGCATATGCTTTAAGGTTTTCCCATAGCAGGCATTCTCGTGGCTCTCAGAAGGCTCCCCTGTTGTATACATCCCAGTCACTCCCACCTAGGAGCCCGCTGCTCCTGTCCTTGTGTGCCTGGCTCCAGCTGACTGGCCTCTGAGAGCTGTCTCTTGAATGTGTGTCCACTCTTGTCAACCCTTTGCTTGAAAACATCTTTCCCTATGCTTTTTGCACCACGGAGCTGTAGTCAGTATTGCTTCTTCATGAAGGGGAAGACGCAAGGAAAGGTGTGGAACTTGGCTGGAACTGCACAAGCAAGGAGAAAGCATTGGCTTCTTCCTTGCCTCTTTTGTTTTATTTTCTGACAGTTATGGCTTGCCACATCAGTGTCTTTTCTGTTTAGTGGACTTTTTCCTGGTGGGCACTAGTTTTGTGGGCTAGCTTGTGTTTAGTACATACTTGGCACTAGGGAGCTATGCGTGTTGAGCAGGGAAGGCAGCGTGGAGCTTGTGTAACAGAGCTTGTGAAAGGCTCTTTTGTCTGAGTATCTTGATAGTCAGCACATGTACAGCTTTACCTTCCGAAGGCTGATAAAGCGCCATTCATGTGACTTTAGGAGTCTCTGTGGTGGTCATCCTTAACAGATTGTCCGTTTTACTAAATTGGGTAGAGTGATGCCATTTATTTCTAGAATTTTATGAAAGATGCTCTTCAACTTATGATTGTGCTTATGTTCACATAAGTCCATCTTATGTTGGCCATACCTTAGGTTGAAAATGTATTTTCTGCAGCTGACCTGCCAGTGTCCGGGCTTAGCAGCACTGTAGAGTTGTAGGTCAACTGTGATTTGTTGAGATCATTGCACTGCCCAGCACTGGGAGAGGACATTGTATGTTGCTAGTCTGAATCCACATTTGAGTATGGTGCTGGATGTGTCTAGCTTCTGCATGTGTATGATGCACTGCCAAACTCCCTAAGTTGAACCACTGGAAGCCAGGAATGGTCTGAGTAAATTTTAATGTTTGGCTTCCATCTTATTCCATCTTATTTTCTAGTTTGGGTGGTTGTTCATGGGCTTAGCCAGCATTTTTAACTGAAATCACTCTGCAGGGTGCAAGCCGGGAAGCAGAAATGTTTTCGGGGCTACCTGCCTTCAGGTGCCGAGCTGCATGCCATCCTAGCCGGCTGTGCACCTGCCTGGAACCATGCTTGCTCGTGCTGGACATCTTTCTGTTCTTGCCCAGCTCCTCGCTAACGGAAGCTGCCTGTCTCATAATCTTAGGCGTGCCATGGCTCTTGCTGGCTCTGCTGGCCTGCTACAGGCTGTCTGCTCACAGTTCTGCTCTTGCTGTGGAGGGCATTGAGGCCAAGCCCTGCGCCTGGGCCCTTGGTACTTGGGTAAAGACTTCTTTGTTGGTCTGTGTTTCTAGTGTTACTCCATTCCCTGTTACGGGATTTTACCTCTAAGGAAGTTCCTAAGACATTCTGAGTGATTAGTCTGCAGTCTGTGGAGTGAAAAACAGTTGTACCACTTCATAGATTTTATAAGGGTTAAATTATTCTTTGGAGTAAACTTGGTATGTAGCAAACATGGCTTTAGAAAGCAAACTTGTGGCGATCCTCTTTTATCAGGGCTTAGAAATCCTCTCACTAATGACCATGACTTGTTTGACTGTTAATTGAAATATAATTTGATGACTTCATGTGGAACCTAAGCACTTCAGCTTTTGTAAGAAAAATGATTTCTTTAGCCAAAAGGTGAAATTGTGCACTCCCTGCCCCCAGATTGGGCAGGCAGCACCCTTAGACTGGCTTGTGACTTGTCTCCTGGGCTTTTAGCCTGCTGGCTGCCTGTGCATCAGAGTGGAGCCTAGTGTGCCCTTGTGTGGGATTACAAGTGTGAGTGACCACACTTGGTTTCCCCGGGTTTTATTATAGCCTCTACTGTGAAGGTACAGCATCCTTTTCTTCCCCCCAAAGCTTTATTTATTATTATACGTAAGTACACTGTAGCTGTCTTCAGACGCACCAGAAGAGGGTGACATACTCATTACGGATGGTTGTGAGCCACCATGTGGTTGCTGGGATTTGAACTCAGGACCTTCAGAAGAGCAGTCGGTGCTCTTAACCACTGAGCCATCTCTCCAGCCCGAGGGTACAGCATCTTGATATTCGTTTTCTATGTGGCAGAATGTGACTAGAACCTTTTTATACCATTACCAACTCGTGAGTTCCAACATAAATATTTATAACTGTATACCTTAAGATTATTCTGCTGTGAGGTAATGGCATTAGACTTGAAAATGTGTTCTTGTACATCTCTTTTGGGAGCTACTTATTTGACTTTGGACTCTGAACGTTGGAGTAGTGAGTGCATTTTGAGATTCTTTTCAGTTTAACAGTGAGTTTGAGCTTGGCTTTAATTAACAGTGGGTAAGGATGGTTCATATTGCCAAATAATGTTAGCATTCTTAAAAGACAGTACAAGAGCTGTGGTATTTACACTGAAGATTGTACCTTAAGGACATTGCTTATTTGCATATATATGAAAATAATCTGGATAATGAAATTTAAGACTTAAACAGAAAAACACTGCATTGACTGGTAGCTCCTGTGTGTTGGGGGGGGGGGTGTCTTTTTGAGCCCGGGGACTTAAGGCCAGCTTGGGCAACCTAGTGTGACTTGTCTCAAAACCCCCAAATGTAGCCCCAGGATGAGTGACGTTAATTAACCCTGTTCTCCCTCTTTAAAGGATTGTATGCCTTCATTCTGACATCTGCAGCCCTGGGAGCAGCTGTCTTCTGGGGTGTTGAGCTGTGCTACCTGTACACTCACTTCCTGCAGTTGGCACTGGCAGCCACCGGGTTCTCCGTGCTCCTGAGTGCTTACCTCTATGTTCGCTCTCTGCGAGCCCCGAGGGAGGAGCTGTCGCCAGCCAGTTCCGGTGAGCAGTTCCATCATGGGTCACATGGCTGTGTCCAGAGCCCTGGCAGCCATGACTACTCATAGAGATTGGTTTTTGTCTAGTTTAATTTTGGGAAATAAAGACATAGAAAACAAGTGAAGAAAAAAATTGAAGGCAAAATTTAAGTTTTTTTCCTCATGCTTTTCTATTTAGTTCTCATTAACTCTAAGTATGTGACTAAAATCCTTCAGCAGCTCTGACTCTCTGCCTGTTTACTTTTGTCAAGTAGTAAATTCCTTCAAAACAAAACAAAAAAACAGGCTGCAAGTTATTTGGTTCTGACCTAAGATATTTTTTTTTAAGTTTCCTATGGACTGGGTGTGGAGGCCCATACCTTTAATCTGAGCACTTGTCAGGCAGATGCAGGAGGATTTCTGTGAGTTTGAGGCCCTCCTGATCCAAATAAAGTTCCAGGCCAGCCAGGACTACATAGTGAGACCTCATCTCAAAAATAAAACAAAAGGTCGTATGTTTAAAAATAAACCTGTAGTTTCCCTAGAGGTGAAGTGAGCTCTCAAGATCAGTAGCGGCCCTGGCTTCCCAGTCCTGTCCTTCGCTTCCCCCTCTGCAGTCGTCTCCTCAGGGAGCAGAGGCCCAAGGTCAGCACTTGGTGAGGTAAATGCTTTCTCCTTCCCAGGAAATGCTGTCTACGACTTCTTCATTGGCCGAGAGTTAAACCCGCGACTTGGTGCTTTCGATCTCAAGTTCTTTTGTGAGTTGCGCCCTGGATTGATTGGATGGGTATGTCTTTTTTTTTTTTTTTTTTTCCAATAATTTCAATGGTATGACTTCATCTTGTATTTAGAAGGAAATGTAGGCAATTTTTAAAGATTATAGTTTTCCCTAATTGTGTCTTAACACATATATATTTATTTATTTTTTTACTGGTTTAAGAGAACTTGTTACGGATTGTTAAACATCACAGATATTTTTCAATTTTTATTACATATATCTAGGAAGTGATAGTGAAGATGGAAAGTAAAGCCTTATTTGACCCAGTTTCAGGCTTGGAGGACAATTACAGACATGGAACCGAGACTCCCATTTTCTTTCGCCGGATTCCTTACTAACAGCAGGCTCAGTCACAGTCCCGTCAAGGGCAGTGCTACTGAGGGGATCTGTAACCCTTATTGGGGTTCATTGGTGCTTAACTGTTGCTCCATTCTTTCATCTTGGTCTCCTCTCACTATGCTGGTTCCTTAGGCTCTTGTGACGGTGTCGCCCTTTTGAAGAGCACTGTTCGTAAGACCATCATTCCGTTGTTCTCCTGATCAGAGACCCCATGTGTTGTCAGGAAGCGCAGACAAGTGACACGTCAGGGCTGAGGTGTCTTGTTCTCTGGTGGCCATGGCGGTGTGCACTGGGGGTCTCGGCTCTGCTTGGCCTCGCCAGTGCCTTTGAGGCGTTGTCGTCTTCTCTTCCCAGGTGGTTATTAACTTAGTGATGCTTCTGATGGAAATGAAAATTCAGGAGCGAGCTGCTCCGTCCTTGGCAATGATCTTGGTTAACAGTTTCCAGCTCTTATATGTGGTGGACGCCCTCTGGAATGAGGTAATTTGTTGGATTTTCCAGGTTATATATATATATATATATTTATATATTTACTTATTTTTGAGGTCCTAGTAGTCCATGCTGGTCTGAACTTGTGATCTTCCCACCTTGGCCTCCCACACGGGATTAGAGGAATGTGTTCTGTACCTGCACAAGATAGTTAATTTTAGAAAGAGATGAATTCTTGGAGGCCATGAAGTCAAGCAGCTTTTTGAGAGTTGGTGGGTGAGGTTTTCCTCTGGGGAGCTCTCGAGTTGCTTATATACAGAATTAGGGCAGTTATAGCTTGCTTCTTCTATAGCTTGTGTTGATAAAGATGAGGTAGTTCAAAGGGCCTGCACATGAACACTGGTGGGTGTGTCGACAACTCTATTCGGAAATGACTTTCTAAGCAGTTAACATCATTCTGAGGTCTAGGGTGTGAGCCTTAGGGCCCGGATCCGTGAGCTCTGACTCTTACCTTGCCCAGTGTGATCTGGGCAAGAACTCTGAGAGCTACTTCTTCCCACAGATACATTTTGAACCATTACTTTTTGCTAGGCACTGTGGCATGTACATTTGAAAAATGAGAGGCTTATTTTTCAAATATCAGGGGAGATTGTAGGATGAGAAGGGCTGTTGAGGGAAGGGACTGAAGCTGGGGTTGGAGGAAGGTGAGGTCAGGGAGTACTGGGCAAAGGCCTGTGAGGGTTTTAGACATCTGTTACAGCAACTTCTGTGGGAGGAGACAGGACTTAAGCCAGAGCAACTGGACCTGCCTTTCAATATTTTGGTGTGCCTTCACTTAATATACTTGACCGTAAACTAGTACTTTAAACATAAGATGGTTTTCTTTCTTCCCACCTGTCATTTTAGGAAGCACTGCTGACCTCCATGGACATCATGCACGACGGCTTTGGCTTCATGCTGGCCTTTGGGGATTTAGTGTGGGTTCCATTTACCTACAGCCTCCAGGCCTTTTACCTGGTCAGCCATCCCCATGACTTGTCCTGGCCATTGGCTTCTGTCATCATTGCTCTGAAATGTGAGTGCTAGTCTTAGCCTCTGTTCAGTCCAAGGCACTGTGTTTACTGTTTTCTGGTTGGTGTCTGTCGCATGCCATCTTACTTGATCACAGACTTGAAATAATTTATGATGGATAAGTGCTGAAAAATTCTCAAGTTTGCAAAGAGAGGGAATACATGCTAGCTCTCCACTAGTTCTTACAACAGACATCTTTTTTTTTTTTTTTTTTTTTTGGTTTTTCGAGACAGGGTTTCTCTGTGTAGCCCTGGCTGTCCTGGAACTCACTTTGTAGACCAGAAATCTGCTTGCCTCTGCCTCCCAAGTGCTGGGAGGGTGGCTCAAAGGCGTGAGCCACCACTGCTTGGCTGAACATCTTACTTTTATTGTTAAGCAATTTAACTTAAAATGAATTCCTTTAGGAATAATTTCTGTCAAATGCCTGTGTTTTTAAAAGAGATCTTAAAAATAAAATTGGTCTTTATACAGTTTTTGGTCTCACTGTCGAAACAATAGCAGGGAATATGGCCTGAGTAGCTCAGGCAATGCATTGAAGGCCTCTGTGCAGGAGAGGGAGCCAGTCCTCTGGGGAGTGGTTCAGACAGGAGACTGGCTGAATGAGACAGCAGCAGTGTAAAGGGTGCTCAGGGGCAGAGAGACAGGTTCAGCTTGGCTGCTCTGAGTTCTGCCACACCCAGTGGTTTTCAGTTCAGATAGTTTTCCTTTATTTCTTTGTTGTTTAAATAATCTTCCAAAACCTCCTGGATAGGAAAAGGACCATGGAACTTCAAGTAGAGCTAGTGTTATGACATTGATGAGTGCCTGTAATGGAAGAGGAACTCTAAGCACCTTGTTAAAAGGAAGGTTTAGTTTCTCCATTGGTTTGATTATTCATGTCGGTGGCCCCTGAGTTATCCAGCAGTTTGCATCTATCCGAAAGAGTCGTTGAAGTGAAGGAGATTTGGTATTTCTTGCTATTCAGACCTTGTCATAGTAGTTCCATCTTTGAATACATCTCCCAAGTGGCGGGGGAGGGGTATGGACCCTGAAGTGCCAACACTGTTTTCTGACTGTTTTCTGCTGGTATTTTACTGAGGAAATATGCCTCTGGCTGAAGGTCTCAGACTAGCAGATAAGGTAGCCTGTAGTCACTGTCGCTTGTTGCTGTCTCAGACACTGTTCTTTGTGGGCATGACTGGAAGTGTTTGCCTTCAAGATGGATGATGACAAGTGAGATTTTAGATGCTAGGTGACATCTAAATTACTAACAGGAAAATATTTTAAAATTGCAGTGTGTGGATATGTAATCTTCCGTTGTGCAAACTCTCAGAAAAATGCATTCCGGAAGAATCCCACTGATCCAAAGCTTGCACGTAAGGACTGACTTTTAATTTGTTGATTTATATTTATTATGTGTAGATTTTTATGCCTTTCTTAGAATTCTGTCATTAAAATAGGTTTTGTTTTTAAATAGATTTGAAGACCATTCATACTTCCACGGGGAAAAGTCTGCTTGTTTCCGGATGGTGGGGCTTTGTTCGCCATCCCAATTACTTGGGTGACCTCATCATGGCTCTGGCGTGGTCCCTCCCATGTGGTAAGCAACTCAGTGTTAATGTGACTTTCCCTGGACAGACAATATCATTGGTTGGACTTGTAGGCAGCTCCGGGCTCTACTCTCTTGGTGTCTAACAGGTGTTGCCTACCTTATGAGCGGGTTGGGGGTGTTGTGAGATAGGTTTTCTAAGGAGACTGTAATGAACGTTTGGTTTGCGTTTGGCATAGCTTGGCTTTCAGTGGGTGAGGGAAATGGGACTCACTGAGCCACTGTTGTTCCCTGCAGGTTTCAACCACCTCCTGCCATACTTCTACATTATCTACTTCACCGCCTTGCTTATCCATCGAGAGGCCCGGGATGAACACCAGTGCAGGAGGAAGTACGGCCTGGCCTGGGAGAAGTACTGCCAGCGAGTGCCCTACCGCATATTCCCCTACATTTACTGACCTGTGCTGCTTGCCTGGCAGCTCAGACCTCTCCCAGAAACAAGGGAAAGTCCAAATGAACTAATGTGATGCACTGACAGGATCTCTAGGTTTGTTTTTGAGTCAGGACTATAGAGCCAAATAGTACATCTTTTAATGTAGTTAAATTTATTCTTATGGCAGTTAAGGATGGTAAAATTTGCTTATTAGGAAAATTTTAATCCCTAAAAATCTTAACTTTTATTTTTGTTGGTTTTTTTTTTTTCAATTTTTTTTTTCTTTTTGCCATTTGATTTTTCTTAATTGAAAACTCTTATTAAAGTACATCTACGTTTCATTGTGCTTAGAACAGAATTCTCTTTAAGTCAGTTTATTAGTCTATAAATCAAGCAAAACCCAGCCCAATATTGGTGTTATAGCTGAAGAATAAGGGCAGATTACTTGCAGGACCTGTTTAAAGGACCATTCATAGCAGTGACTCCACTTCAGCCTTTAAAAGTGCATTTGGAAATATAAACACATAGACGACTTTTATGTAATATATGGTAACTTTTGATTTTTCTGTACAGTTTTTGAATGTGAGATAATTGTCAGAAACTAAGTAGTTTTTTAACAGAATATTTTCAGTGTTTTAAATTAAGTTTTGTAAAGTAATTACAATTCATTTAAAGTTAAAACATAGGAAAGTTATTTTTCTTTATCCAAAGTTTGTGAATTTGGCTTTGCTACCTCAATTTGCAGGTGTGTGTTTGCCTTTATAAAATGTTGCAAATAGAAAAAAAAATATATATTTTTTGAGTAACAGCACTATTTAAACATTTTTACACACATTGGTGTTGGAAAAATTGCCATTTTAGGCTACTATTTTTATATATTTTTTGACTTAAAATTCAACAGTGTTTTTGCTACTGTTTAGCTAATACAGTTTATATTAATTTGTATCCTTTATGTTTTTAGAACTCTCTAGAAAGGAGTTCTACCTGATACAACTTTAAGTTTTCTCTCTGTTTAATGGATGTGTATAAGCTGTTTGTAGCCTTCAGTACTAGTGAGGTTGGATAGTTTCCCAGTCACTGTCCCTGAGCAGGACAAGTGGCAAGTTCACTAGACTTTTTTATTCAAAGCTACATTGTCCTCAGAGTAAACATAAGGATGCAATACATATAGTGTGTACATTTGGGTTTCTATTACACATACCACATGTGAGCTAGATGCAAAATATTCAGGTCTTCCTGCTCTGTAGCTTAGAGTGTCAAGTGGCTGTGCCCGTCTGATCATGCCGTGCTACGCTCTGCATTCTGTCATTCTTTACTGTTTTACTAGTCCTAAGGTGTTCAGCAGGTGGTTTTCTATCATGCTTTCTGCTGGAATCAACATGGTATGTGTTAATAAGCTTACAAGGAAACAACTTTGGGTTCTTTGCCTGGTTCTGAAAGGGCGGACAGTGCCACAGTATCTGGACATTAGGTGCAAGTTGTTTTTAATTTGATGTTTGGCAAGCTTTGTAATAAAATTTTGGTTGGAAACAAAAAGTTGAAAATAAAGAGTTGCTGTTAGAGCCTCATTTCTTTGCCACAGCTTTGGGATTACCAGCAGCAAGATGGCCAACTCTCTGTTTTGTCATACCACTCCCCCTCCCCCTTTTTTCCTTTTTTGAGTCTTTCTGAACTCTAGGAACCCAGGGACTTACTTACTTAGCAAAGCAAAAACTGTAGGGCCTGACTCAGTGGTGGCTCGCCCCTGTAATGGCAGCAGGCCAAGAGGGTGGGTCAGGAGGATCTCCATGTGTTTGAGGCCATCCTGGGCTGGAGAGGAGACCTTGTCTTAAAAACAAATCCCAACAGTGGAATCTGAGGGCTTAGGGGTAGATAGAATTCCTAAAACTGGTCGTGTTTACTGTTTGCTGTTTAAGAACACCAAGTGCTTAAAAACTGCTATAGGTTCTGTGACACTTTGAAGCAAATGTATATGCATAGTCGAAGCTTTCGTGTTCTATGACAGAGTGCACAGCCACTGCTTGCCTGTTGAAGTCTCCCACACCTCCCGCCAGGTTTGGCTAGGCACATGCTGTTCCAGGGATGCTCCCTGCATGTGACCGTCCTCATGCATGGACGTGGAGGAAGAGCCCAGGCTTAGATGGGTTCGCTCTGGGTGTTTATTCACTCATTCTTCTCACACAGCAGTGCAACCTGCATGGTGATCCAGTGACTGGGAGGTTTCTTCGTGGGTAAGTGCACTGAGGTTAGCACGGTTGTTGGTAAGCCAATCATGTTTCTTGACCTCTCGGGCGTGTAGTAGACTGGGCACTCAAAGGTTTGCAGGTCTGAGGCTGTCTGGTCAGAATCCTGGGAGGCCGACGGTTCAGTAATCTAAAAACAAAGATTCCTAGTCAGTTAACAGTTAAAACCAGTAGATCACATTTTCTGTGAGTAGACGGTATTTACGTTTGTGCATGGAACGTATCTAACGCTAGGGTAGTTGCGTGTTGAAATTGTGTCTAGAGAAGTTAAAGTAGTGATAATTTGATGTACCTGAGAGGCAACACTGGACATCAGTTTTAACCTGTTTTTAGGTCTTGGACAGTATTGTACTGTTTTGTCTTACGCACATTATTACATTTCCCTCGTGAAATCACAGGTAATGAGAATTCACAAGTTTGGCTTTTCCTGGCCAAGTCTGGTGATTACCTTTGTTGGCAAAAAGAGTATGTCGGGAAATTCACAGCATAGCTGACTGGGCAGTGAGTCTTCCAGCACTTCCTGCTCAGGATCCCATCGTGCTCCCTCCATGAATAAACCAAAAATGTAAACTCCTTTGGGAGAGTGGTCCTGGTGTTGCTGATGAGAGAGGGGAAGGGTCAGGGGACTTCTTTCACAAGTCATGAGCCTCAGCTGAGATTGCCTCCTGACCCCTGCTGTCTATGTCTAGTATGCTGCAGCCCAGCGTATGCTGCCCTGAATGCTTAGGGTAAACCAGACTCTAGATTTCTAAGGTTTCTTAGAGGGAGAATGCAACTGTGAAAGGAGTCAGCAAGTTGTGCTCAAACTTGCCTGCTTCTCCTACAGGGCTCCCTCACTTGGGAAAGATTTGGGAATTGAAAGCAGGCAGGGAACAATTCTGTAGCGCATCATTGATACAGGAAAGTTAAGTCTTTAACTTGGAATAAGAGTTTGGGTTTGTGCTCGCTTCGGCAGCACATATACTAAAAGAGAAGATTAGCATGGCCCCTGCACAAGGATGACACGCAAATTCGTGAAGCGTTCCATATTTTTTCAGAGACAAAGTTTGGAGCTGAGACGAAAGGATGGGCCATCCAGAGACTGTCTCACCCGGGGATCCATCCCAAAAGCAGCCACCAAACGCGACACTATAGCATATGCCAGCAAGATTTTGCTGAAAGGACCCTGATATAGCTGTCTCTTGTGAGGCTGTGCCGGGGCCTGGCAAACACAGAAGTGGATGCTCACAGTTACCTGTTGGATGGAACACAGGGCCCCCAATGGAGGAGCTAGAGAAAGTACCCAAGGAGCTGAAGAGGTCTGCAACCTGATAGGTGGAACAACAATATGAATTAACCAGTACCCCCAGAGCTCGAGTCTCTAGCTGCATATGTAGCAGAAGATGGCCTAGTCAGCCATCATTGGGAAAAGAGGCCCCTTGGTCTTGCAAACTTTATATGCCCTAGTACAAGGGAACACCAGGGCCAAGAAGTGGGAGTGGGTGGGTAGGGGAGCGGGGTGGGGGGGCGGCGGAGGGGGTATAGGGGACTTTCGGGATAGCATTTGAAATGTAAATGAAGAAAATATCTAATAAAAAGTTTGGTTTTATGGCTGGGCGTGGTGGTGTAAGCCTTTAATCCCAGCACTTGGGCGGCAGAAGCAGGAGGATATCTGAGCTTTGAGGCCGGCCTGGTCTACAAAGTGAGTTTCAGGACAGCCAGGGCTACACAGAGAAACCCTGTCTCTGTCTCTCTGTCTCTGTCTCTGTCTCTGTCTCTCTCTCTCTCTCTCTCTCACACACACACACACACACACGTTTCTGATGAACTCTGAGGTAGAAAATACCAGCAGCTCCAATATCACATGTGTCCAGGGTAGCAGATGGGCTATACAGCTGCTGATCTGGGGTTTGGGGGCAGGATAGATGAGGCCTACACTGCCCTGGAGCCTTTGTTCCTCTGGTGAATCTGGTAAGCCCTTGAGGCAAAGTGGGCACTGATGTCCAGGGTCACATCACTGACATGGAGTCACAGTATGGAGAGGCCACAGTGTGCTCAGGGACATTCTATAGCCTGTGTATTCTGGATGCCTAAGAACAAGTTTTATTTTCACTTTATTCTATAAAAGTTTTCCTGGGAATTACTTTGTACGATGCCTCGTCTTTTCCCCTTACCATTTATGTAAATGACAGATCTCACCCCATGCACACGGTCTCAAGTTGCCTTTTCTTATAAATCATGTTCATTTCTTATAATTTGCACACTTGATAATATGATTTCCACTTATACTCCCATGATTTGCCATGGTATTCTTTTGAGACAGGGTTCCATGTAGCCCAGGCTTGCCTTGAACTCTTAGTGATTGACACAACCTTGAACTACTACTCCTCTTGCCTCGCCTTTCTGAGTTCTGGGATCACAGTGTGGGTTGCCACACCAAATGTGGCCGAGAGAGATATGTAAGCCTTTTCTCTGAGGAACACAGTTTGTAAGTCATTCTCCAGAGAGCCATTTAAAAGTAAACGGAAGCTATCGTAATTTATCCTAAATTGAAGTCGTTTTAGTGTAAAGCAGAAGGAAGCGAGAACCTGCTTACATACACTTCATGCTGACGTCTGTCCTTCCGGCCTCAAAGTTTATATGCATGGTTTCTCGACCGCTCTTCAGACTTGTAACCCACAGGCTGACTTTACATTCCTAGTCTCATCTCTAAATCTCACCTTGTTCAGTCTTCATTCCCCCAGCTGAGACTCTAGGACTCCTGTTTTCAAACCTTATAGGGACACAAGTTAGGCTCAGTATTTCTTCTGCAGAGAACTTCTGTTAACCATCAATTGTTTCTGTAGTTGGCTCCCCCTGCAACCCCCAAACATAAACCTAAGGGAAGGCAGTCCATTGTGGAGGTTGAACAACAGGAATAGGAAAAAGAGGAGCATTGTGAGCCAGACGGCATGTGCTCTCCAACAGATGGCACGACACTCATGAGAGACAGCATGAGTGACACTCCGTGCCGTCTTCCCACACAGCGACTGGTATTCCACCTAGCACTCCACAAGCTTCTCAATACTGGAAAATACGAGGCACGGGAATGCGGGCGTCCCCAAAGAAACAAAAGGAATTCAAAACATGTACAAGAATATTACAAACCCACCTCAAGATAGAGCCAGGAGAGTCACCAAACTGGATCAAGGAAGAAATTAAAATTCCTAGAATCAAATGAAACTGAGAACATTGTGGGTACAGTGCTGGCAGCTGTCCTGAGAAGACTGTGCTTACAGTAAAGATAAAACAGACTCTAATGAAATGACCTGATGCATCTCTCCAAGCTCTGGAAAATCCAGGAGCAGCTAAACCCACGTCCACAGACGGCAACAAAGAATCCGGAGCAGAGCAGGTGAGTGAGGAAAAGAACAGCGTGTGACAGTAAGCAGACAACCAGGTTAACAAGACTGACCAAGGGAACCAAAAGAAACACAAGGTGCAGACTAGTAAAGTCAATGACGGGGAGTTGCTACGCCTGAGTAATTAGGGATGCTTTGAAAAGATTCCAACAAACCGGAAAATCTAGACAAGATGGGTAAATTTCTAAGTGCATATGACAACAGAAATTAAAGCCAGAATATATTTATTAGTCTAAACATACCCATAGCAAACTAAGATAAAGCATTGCTTACAAGTCTTAGTACAAAGAAACGGTTGGAGAAGTAGTACACTGCTAAGTCTGCCCAGCTTTCAAGTAAGGCCTGATACCAGTACTTGTCAGATTGCATCAGGTTGAAAGGAAGGAACAGCACCAAGCTTTCTGTGCTCATGAAAGACAAGAGAACTACAAGGCAGTCTCCTCCATTAACATAGATGCAGAAAGCATCGCAAAGTAATTGTAAGCTGACTTCATGGTCATGTTAAGATCATAGCTGACTTCATGATCATGTTAAGATCATATATCAGCCAAGCTAGTGTCATCCCAGGGATGCAAGGTTGGTTTGACATATGAATCAATAAAAGTGTAATTCATAAAGACAAGTCACATGATCATCTCAAAGGAAGTCATGAGAAAAGTCCTGAGCAAACTAGGAAAAGACAGCTTTCTTCCTCATTGTAATAAAGAGCAACACAAGCTTATAGGCAACATTTTGCTAAAGATGGAAAATAGCACTTTTTCTTGGCACAGGCAAGGGTGTCCGTTGTCTTCACTCATTGAATAAAGGGTTCTATAAGAAGAGAAAGGTGAAATGCAATAAATCAGGAAGAAAAGCGGTCTCCCCCGCCCTCCTGTGTTAAAGATCATGACCAAAAGCAACTTAGAGGGAAAAGGGTTTATTTAGCTCAGCTCAGTCCCCTGAGGGACGCCAAGGCAGCAGCAGTTCAAGCAGGGCAGGAACCTGTAGGCAGGAGCTGGAGTAGAGACTATGGAGGAATGCTGCTTGCTGGCCTGGTCCCCATGACCTGCTCAGTCCACTTTCTTAAACAGCCAGGATCATCTGCCCAGGAAGAGCACTTCCCCCCAGTGAGCTGGGCCCTCCCATCACTCATAAGTCAAGGAAAAGCCCTATAGACTTCCTACAAGCAATCTGACTCAGGCGTTTTACTCTACTGAGGTTTCTTTTCCCAGTCCCAGATAACTGTGTGAAGTTGACAAAATGAAGCAAGCATACAAGGCGACTAACCAGGATACTATCCCTTTGGACAGTTAACATTTTATCTTTACAAGACCTTATGGACTCCACCAAAAAGCAGCATTAAAAAGCTTTCAGAAGAATAGCAGGATACAAAGCATTAAAAAATAAGTAGATTTTCATGGGTGAGGTGGTCCACACCTTTAATCCCAGCACTTGGCATCCTGAGTTCCAGGCCAGCCTGGTTTACATAGTAAGTTCTAGGCTAGAGTGTATCTACATATTGACTTCCAGGATAGCCAGCATTACATAGTGGGTGGGACCATCTTAGAACAGAAACCCAAGTGAGCAATGGTAACAGCAAAAAATTAGTAGCTCTTATATTCATCAAAACTGAACTTGCTGATAGAGATATCAGGAAAAAACATCCTTTTTACAGTAACCTAAAAAGTAAAAATGTCTGGGAATAAACCTAACCATGGAGATAAAATCCTGAAAAGTTTTAAGATACTGAAAAAAGAAATTGAAGACATCGGATGATGGAAAGACCTTCTATGCTCCTGAATTGGTAGACTTTGTCAAAATCGCTGTGCCTCTAAAAGCAATCTGCAGATCCAATACACATCTACCAAAATTCCAATGGTAGTCTTCACAGAACTAGGAGAAAACCCCTAGAATCTGTACGAAAACACTAAAGATCACAGATAGCTAAAGCAACTCTAAGCAGAAAACACAGCTGGAGGTGTGATATTACCTGCCCTCAAACTGTGCTGCTGCCTAGCTGCAACATTATGGATGTCACTTAGGCACAAAAGCACACAGAGACATGAAGACACAGAGAAGCTCACAGAACTGTGGGCACTTACATTCTGTCTGTACAGCTAAGTGAGCCAGGCTTTTAGTCATAAGATGGAGGCTGGACCCTTTCTGGTCTCCTTAGCACCCAGTACCTGGAAAGCTCTCCTGACTATGTTGAGCCTCTTCTGGAGAAGTTTGGAGATATCATCCTCTTGAGTGACACTGATGTTATAAATTACTTTGTGAGTGAAAGTGAGGGTGTCCATCGAGATTCCTTGCGCCCTTCCATAGTCTTGAAGCATAGCAGTAAGAAAGGCTTTGAAGAAAAACAATGTCAGAGTTCTGGTAAGCCTTAGGTTTCCTGTGGGGTAGGCACTATGGCTGCCCCGTGGAGATGAAGGGAAGAGCCAGGGAGGAAGGATAGTGTGGTTTCGGTATCAGATTACTCCTAGATAAAACATTTCATTTTACAGTGGAGCTTGGGAAGAAGCAGAATGTTCTAAAGAGAGGAGAAATATTCCATCCTGCAGTGAACCTTAAAACTCGCTAAGTAGGGGCTGGTGAGATGGCTCAGTGGGTAAGAGCACCCGACTGCTCTCCCGAAGGTCAGGAGTTCAAATCCCAGCAACCACATGGTGGCTCACAACCATCCGTAACGAGATCTGACGCCCTCTTCTGGAATGTCTGAAGACAGCTACAGTGTACTTACATATAATAAATAAATAAATCTTTAAAAAAAAAAAAAAACTCGCTAAGTAAGCAATTCAGAAGCTTCAGGAAGTTTCTGAAACTGACTAGTTTCACCATAACACCCCCCCCCCGCCCCCAAGTGTCAACAAAGAGTAAGGATTGCTGAGAGATCCTCTCAGGCATGCTGGACATCCTGGGCAAGGCACTCCAGCTTGTTGAGCTACCTGCAAGCTGTGCAGTGAGCTCCAGGACCATAGCCTTTATGAGCCATCACCCATGCTGGGGTAGCTTTGGTGTTGCAGTTTTGAATCATTTCTGCTTCTGTAAGTAACACTAATGTATTGGTTCACTGAGTTTGGACTTTGGTGGTGTCCTTATCTTGGTTGGTTCCCTATCTGCTGTCAATAGATGCTTGTTGACACTTACCCAGGAATAGTGTCACACACCATGGGGTGAGCCTGGAGGGCAGCAGTGGAGCCAGCCACATACACTTTCAGGTCTGTGACACAAGTTATTCTGTAGGTCCAGTTTCCCACTCCCTTTGTGCAGGGAGAGGGGTCACAGTGCTGGTCCCTGAGCCTTGGCTGGTCTTACGTTGGCTCATCACTGTGCCTTACAGTAATCTTGGTCACAGAGCTAGGTAATTGGTGAATGAGCATGTGATCCTGGCAATGTCATAGAGACATTGAGGAAAGGTCTTTCTTTTCTGGGCTCCCTAACCTGCCAGTATTTTACCCTGGGTTGCATGGAGGGAAAGTACAGATGTTAAGGACAAGGTCAAGCCTACGTGAAGATGATTCCTTCATCCCTCTGAGCTAGAGGTGGCCTTGAATTCTTCTGAGCTCTGTCTGCCCTGTCACATCATCTCAAACAGGGAGACTAGCTGGTTCTGCTTCCCAACTTCTCCTATCTACCTCCTTCTCTCCTGGCCCAGGATCCCTGACTGAAGCCACAGCCAGCTTTTGACTGGAGACAGAGTAGACTTCTCTATGGCCAAGGCTAAGACCAAAGTTGAACTTCTCCAGCCTACCAAAGCCCTCCTTCTTTGTCATATCATCAGTGTCTATGGCCAACCTGCCTGCCTCCCTCCATCCCTCTCTTTCTCTCTCCTTCCCACTCTCTCCTTCCCTCTCGCCTTCCCTCTCTCCTCCTCTCTCTCTCCCTCCCTCCTTGTAGCTCTCCCTCTCTCCCTCCCTCCTTCCCTCTCTTCCTCCCTCCCTCCCTCCCTCCCTCCCTTTCTTTCCCCCTCCCTTCCTGATTCTTTCTTTCTCTTCTTTGCATCAACTCCCTGATGTCTCTCCTACAGCCATCTATATAGCTTCAGGCCGCACTTGCTGTCTGTGGATCTTGTGTCTGTACTTGGTTAAACAGTTATTTTTAAGTCAGGCTAAATTAAAAACATAGTCCCTTGGGTGAGTCCTTCAAAGTCCTCTAAGTTACTAGGTAGTTGTAGGACTTTGGGCTGGTTTCTTTCCCCCACAACCCTTTTAAAAATATTTTTTTCCTACTAGACTTCTCACTTTATATATGAGTGTTTTGCTTTCATTATGCCTGTGTACCACATGTGTGCTTGGTGCTTCTGTGTGCTTCTTGGCACTGGATGTTCGGGCGCTGGAGTTATGGGTGGTTGTGAAACGCTACATCAGTGCTGGTAACCAAGCTTGGGTCCTCTGCAGGATGACTGCTGAGCCATCTCTTCAGGGCCTCAGGCGAGTTTTTCTTTCCTAGCTGGATATACAGATTACAACAACCTTCAAAGACCACGGAGGGAACAGAACAGGGCTGGCAGCCTGTGCTGCTGCTTGTGTGGATGCTGCTTATTGTCCTCGTCTTCCTGCTTGGGCAATACTTGCTGGCAAGTGGCAAGTCTCATCTTCAAGTCCCTTCCTTAGTGGCCTTCAGTGGCCATCAGTTAGTATCTCCCTGTTTTATGTACTAAGGAGCGATTTGTTCACATATGGGCTCATGGGAAGTTACCCATTCATTCAAGTATTGACTGTAAGCTTCGCTGGTGTTGGACAAGTTAGGTACTAGGGGTGCCACAGAGATAAAGGAAACCCAGCTTACCCCTGTGGAGCTTAGTCCACTGTGGCTTCCTCCCAGGTCCCTATGGGTCTTGGCTCCCTGCTTCACATTCCACTTAGTGTCTGTGCTGAGCAGGTAGGCTACAGCAGACATTTGGCCATCAATTCTTGTTAATAAGTGTCTGAGGTATGGCATTTCCTCTTGTTGTAGGCATTAGAGAGGGTCTTGGTTCTGGGTCTTTGATAGAAAGAACCTTGCCAAGGCCTAGTGGGGCCTTGGGTATCTCAAGTTATCCTGGAGATAGGGAGAGGAGGTGGGGTAGGGCAGGCTTAGGGCCCATGGGCCTGCAGGCGCTGTCTTTTGTGCTAGTGGAATGGAGTGGCTGCATGCAAACATGCCAGAGCCAGATGTGGGTGTGCCCTGGGCGAGAGCACTCACTCACCTTGTGGGGAGAAGAAAGCAGAGAGCCAGTATCGTGCAGGGAACCCATCAGTGATTTCAGTTTTGAAGTCAGTAGGATGTCTGGATTTCTGGCCAAGCTGTCTCCAGGTTGTGATAAACAACATGTACCTGGTGAGAAGCCAGGGGGAGGGCAGGGTATCTGAGAGCATGGCCGCTGCTCCCTCTCAAGTGGCCTTGGCAGCCTCCACTAGTCTACCAGGGAGCAGCTCTGACCACTCACCCCGGTCTACCTCAGCCTCAGTTTTATACTTTCATGGACACGGGGCATAACTTGAGGCGTCTTAGGGGAAAGGGAGGGTGGACTGTGGAAGCCATGGATTTTGAAACACCTGCTGGGCTGGGAGCAATCTGATCATTTGTTTCTGAGTTGCAGGCTTTGCCCACGGTTGGGACTCAATGTGTGTCTGTCTGGGCACAGGCTGGGACACAGAACCTCTGGGTTTGCATTGCAATACTTCTGTATTCTAGTTGTGACACCTTGGGTAGATCATTTCCTGTGCTGAAGCTTATTCCTTCCTGAAACAGGATGATGACAGGGTCGGTACCCATTCCCTACCACAGGGTGACTGTGAAACTGAGTCAGGGAGACACAACTAGGGTTTTTGACCCAGTACTCCACATTCCCCCGGGGTCACTTTTCCAGGCAGAGTGCCAGATGGCGGGGAGAAACATATGAGGTTATTTCCAGCTCTCAGCATGGGAACCTTGCACAGGAGCCCAACTTCCAGGTCTCTGTTCTCTCATCCCAAAAGGAAGGGGTGAGAAGAAAGAAAACCCATGAGAGTGCATCGTGTGGTAAGGTGAGTGGGGAAACCGGCAAGCTCTAGCAGAAGCAGGGAAGGAAGGAGAAGCAGCGGTGGTCCTGGCTCTCACCGATGGTGGATGGCCATGTAGGCCACATGCCCTGGCTCTCACCGATAGTGGATGGCCATGTAGGCCACGTGCCCTGGCTCTCACTGATGGTGGATGGCCGTGTAGGCCACGTGCCCTGGCTCTTACCGATGGTGGATGGCTGTGTAGGCCACTTTGGCCCAGGTGTTGAAGAAGTTCACCCTCTGGATGAGGTTGCTCACCCAGATGCTCAGGGGCTTGCAGGACTTGTAGGCGTTCTTCTGCAGATTGAGAAAGAGAGGCACATCGTTTCTGTAAATCATGTCTAGAGGTCTCGAGGCACATTTCTGCCAGGGAGAAATACCTTGGCAGGAGATGCCATTTTTCAGCTGTAAAAACAGTGATAAGCCTGAAAATTATTACCAAGGAAGTCACACCACCCTAACTGAATGCGCCTGTCCCAGCTACAAGCTCTCACCACTCAAACCCTTGCCTCTCTCTCGCCTCCCTCTTCTTTCAGGGACATTGTGTTCACGGGGTCTCTGGGTTTTAGCCACTCGAACTCCCTAGCCTTCCTGGTGTGAGTTCCCATCCTTTTCCTTCCAGCCCAGCAGAGCTGGCCTGACCTCTTACCTTCTGGGGTGTTCCCTCTGCATGCAGTCTCCATTGTCCATTGCCGAATCCTGCTCATAACAGGCCCCCAGATATCAAGAGATGGAGGGAGTAGGGTTTGCAATCCGGAGCTGCCCCTGTCTTCTGTTTACTGCAGGTGTCTTGTGAGGACGTCCTGGCCTCTGGTCCCCTCATCTGTCCTCATTAGAAGTCAGATGCTCTGTTCTTGGTCCCACCCCACTCCGGGGCATCCATCTGTCTTCTGGACTCTGACTACTTCCTTTCAGATCTATTTCACCAGCTTCTCTCTTGGAGGTGAATCTGCTGCCCGACTCCTTCCACCCTTTTGCTTCCCTCCACCCTCAGTGGTTCCTCAGGAGTGAGGAGCAGGCTGAGAGCATGAAGTCTTGCCTGGAGTTCTCTTACCTAACTGTTCTCATTAGCTTCACTCTCAAGTCCCCCTAGTTCTACACACTTCCCGTAACCATCTTGCCACTTGTCCAGTTAGCTCAGCGCAGATCTGTCAGGCAGACACACAGTCACTCAGCCTTCTGCAGCTGTGTCGCCGCCTCCCAACGCAGTGGCACAATGAGCCAGAAATCCACAGTTACTGCACCTACAGTGACTGAGCCAGCCTCCAGTCCCGCCACGCTCCACATGTGAAATCTTTAGATGCTACATTTCAATTCTTCACTCATTCATATTCAGTTTTTAAAGAATTAGTTATCACTGATGCCTTTAACCTCTTTTTTGTGTTTTCTACACACACAGGGTTTTTGTTTGTTTGTTTGTTTTAAAGTATTATATTGATCTGCAATTCACATAACCACACAATTACTTATTTGGGGTATATATTCGTTGTCGTTAGATGTATTTACTGAGTTGGGCAACCAATACTGCAGGCATCTCTAGCACATTTTCACTACCAAACCAAAGCAAAGCAAACAATCAACCCTCCCCTTCCCCCCCTCCCCCCCAACCTTTCTCTGTTGCGGCTGCATTCTCTGTCACCTGCAGCTGGAAGCAGCCACTACGGTATACGTTTGTATGCTACGGACTTCTCTTTTAAGTGGTGGCCTTTCGTGATTACCTTCCTGGGTCCTGCAGCTCAGGGTTTGCCCAGGTAGCAGTTGCCAGTACTGTTTATTTCATTGGTGGCCGTCATTTGTAATAATTTCCTGTTCCCTAAGAATATGTAGCTTATGGCATTTGTAAACATTTAACGTTTTATACTAACTATGAATAAGAGAGAATAGAACAGTGGACTGAAATACTACAGAGTATAACATGCAAGCCAATGCCTTACTCCACACAAGGACCATCAGGATGCAGCTTAAGGTAACTACTGAGATCTGCTTTCCTGCTACACCATCTGTGTTTCTTACAGTTAGAGCACATGCGAAGATACACCTCCATGTTCTTCTGAAGCTTTCAAAGCGCTGCCAAGACCCTGTGGGGTCTTTGACCTGTGCGCGCACCTCATCTTGTGGCCAGACCTTAGCCCACGCGACCAGATTCCTCTTCGTGTATCTCCTGGCTGTTTCCAGATTGCTGCCTTTCAGCTTCATGGTAAACAACTCAGAGATAAATTTGGGTGGACTTGCTACATTGCTGTCTAGTTGGTTGTGTTTGCTCACATTTGTACCCAGAGTAGATTAACACAATGGTTGCCACCATCTCCTTGAGTGGGACAGTCAACTCGGTCAGTGTGGAGCACTGACATTTATCTCAGGCAAGAGGCAAACAAAGATGGCTGCTTACCTGCCACAGCATGGGCACTCTGGCCCGAAGGAAAGAGTCGTATGTCTCCTCCAGGTCCGGAGTGAGGATGCTCTCTCCCTTTATAGCGAGTTGAAGACTCTTTAAGGATTTATGTATGACCGATAATAACTTATTGAAACGTTCTATTTCTTTTTTCAGAAAGGGTATCAGGACAGAGTGGATAAGAGGATCATATCCTGAATTAAAAAAGAGAGAGAGAGAGAATGTGATGTTTACAGGGGAAAGGAGGTTTGCCTGAGGTATGCAGGCTTCCAAGTTGGAAGAAGTCCATGTACTTCATTGTGGCTGGTAGACATTTTCTAGAGAAGTCTAGATAGCAAATATTTTTGGGTCTTTTGATCAACCATACTGCTTGTTACCATGTCTCATAATAAGCATGTCACCATACCTAATATACAAGTTAGTAAGCAGGTGGTATGTCTCCAGAAAGCTTTAGCCAATCATGGTAGCGCAAAATTTTAGAACTTGGGAGGCAGAGGCACGTGGATCTCTGAGTTCCAGGACAGCCAGGGCTCCTTAGTGAGATCCTTTCTTTGCTATGTTTTTTTACACTTGTAGACAGAATTGAATGCTAGATTCATCATTCTGAGAGATGCCCCTTCAGAGACCCTCTTGTACCAATGCCAGCACACACGCTTACACTGAGACCACGGTAGTGACGAGGCAATCTCATGGGACCACTGTCCATTATACGTCATCACCGACTGCATGTCTGCATTTTGGTAAACTGTTGCTCAATATTTGGCTCCAAAATGAATTTTGGAAAGAGACTCTGGGGCTGGAGGGTTGGTTCAGTGGTTAAGAGCATGTACGGTTCTTTGCTCTTGCAGAGGACCTAAATTTGACTTCCAGTACCCACATCATGATTAACAACTGGCTGTAACTCTAGCTTGAAGGCATCTGATATCTCTTGGCGTCCCAGGATACTCGTGCTCAAGTGTATGCCTCACCAGCATACAAACAAAAAATTTAAAAAATATGGTTAAGAAAGGGAAAGTGGAATTTAGAAAAAGGAATTGTGGATGTTAAAAATTTAACTTGGAAATGTCTCCCAAGACAGGCATTATCTCCTTAAGAGCTGGGACTGGGTCTTACCTCACCTCTATCAAGAGACATCCCCTTTCTAAATCGTACTGCTATAAGCACCACTTCAGAGGTCAGAGGGCATGGAGAGCCACACTGGAACCCCAGCCACCCCAGCGAAACCTGTGTCTGCTGTGGTGGCTGCTGCCTCCCTCTTGGTTTTTGTGCCTTTGGGCACCTTCCTCTGTCACATACTGCAGCCCCATTTTCCTCTCTGCCACCATCTGGGGAGACACTTGATCCTTCCAAGTGACAGTTGCTCTGTGTCCCTCCAATGTCAGCATCTCTCCTGGAGAGGCCACAACATGGGAGAAGCCTAGGGCTGCTACTTACCTTGAATGTTTTCATGAAGCCTCTCCCAGATTGGACTTGACACAATAAAACTGAATGTGCTCTGGAGTCCAGGCTCAGAAACGTCCTCACTCTCCACGGTCAGGGGCAGCTGCGACATTATGTCAGATAGGACCTCCATCACCACTGAGTCGTTGCTCTGCATGGGCCTGTAAGGGAATTGGGGAGAGTGAGGCACAGGGAGAGGGTACATTCTGGCAGTGCCCTCTGCTTTGGCCCCGCAGAAGGTGGGCAGTTTCATGGAGCCCACAGCTATGATACGGAAGGCCTCGGGACACTGAATTTCACTCTCCTTTCCAGAGGAGAAAACGGTCCCATAACTTCCACGATTATAAGGAAAGGTGTTGTAAAAGCCTTCTTAGGGTCTGTCTCTAAAACACTATTCACCAGATACATCTGCAGACAGGTGTATCTCCAGACAGAAGACAGAGGTAGCCAGCCTAGCAGCTCAGTTTGTCATATCCCTCTGTCCTTACCCCACGGCTTCTGGCTGTGCACTCTGTGTGTGGCGTGAGACTGTACATAGCTGGGTGTGACTGATGCCATGTGGCTGGAGGGACACTTTGGAGTCCTTCCAAAGATGAGGAGCCAGGGTTGGGGAGCTGACGGGGCAGAAAATGGGCGAGCTGGGACAGTTACACTTCAAGCTTCCTTTGCTCACCAGTATGGGCCAATTTTTTTTTTAACTTAACATCCAAGTTTCTTTTTATTTAGCCAAATGAATGTCATCTTTCCAAGCTACCCTGATGCTACCAGTGTGACGTTCTAGCTCAGTAGCACTGCTTCTGGGCCATCTTACACACCTGTCACCCAAAGACAGGATTTTCTGTTTGGCTATCATGTTTTGTTTTTGGCTTTTGCTTCAGTTTCTCAGTAGCCATTTAAGGTGTCGTCAAGTAATTTCAAAAGTCAAAAAGCCTCAATTATATTGAATATGACAGGTCTCCCAATGGTACCTCACAGACAAATGAATTTCCATGTTTGACTAATATGACTGGAGGAATCATGGCCTCTAAATGACTGAGAAGATACTATAAAACATGTTTAAGATGCCTGTTAAATACATTCTGGAAGTATAGCTGTTTCTTTCAAACTGAACATTCCTTCAAAGAAAGACTTCTTCATATTGAGGAAATGAACTAAACTCAGAAGGCCCATGGAGTAAAGTAAGTCACAAATCTCAGGAAGTTCCTGAAACTAAGAAGATTCACAAGGCTCCCTGCAACATTATATCAGAATTAACAGTCACTGGGCAGGAGAGACTGATGATCAGGGCAGCCTGCAAGCTTTGGCGAGTTGCCACTTGTATTAGCGGTGACAGAGATGTCTGGCTCATCTGTGCTCCTGTAAGTGGCGCATAACCCATACTCCTGAAAATAACTTCAGTAAACCCACTGGTTCATTAAGCTAGATTTGGGAGGAATTGTTTCTGTTATTGAGGTGAATAGACATTTGTTTACATCTTTCCAGCAAAAGCAACACAATTCCACTATAATCACACCATCTTTCCCTGCTATATTGCAGAATGCTAACAGTATGAAGGCTATCATCAGGGTCTACAGGACATCCCACCTGCTGCTCTCTGGGAACATGCTTCCTCCTGGGCATCTGCCTTTCTCTATATGTGCAATTTACCCCTATGAAGCAGGCAGTACATACTTAACTTCTAGTGAAGTGGTACTTGAACTGTGTCTGTTTTGTGTTAGTAAAGAACACTGGATGATGGATCAAATAGTAGAACCCATATGTCAAAGCCAGAGAGCATTCTGGCTGTTAACTGAATGAGTTGGGATCCAAAGAAATAAGATGGCTATGAAGAACACAGAATTCCAATGGGTTTGGAATTACATGGGGGAAAATATATATACATTTTAACAGCCAAAAAAATGTAAACTCAATCTATAGTTATTAGAGAATTATGTAGTTGGCATCTAAGGATGTGGATAATGCGGCCACCTAAGGAGCAGTTATCCTGACAGCTGCAGTGTTCTGAGTCTGCTACTCATGTTCCCAACAAGAAGTAATTCCAGCAAGGAGAAAAATTATAGAAGAGGCATTCTTCTGCTAAGAAATGTTATTATCTAGAATATGGTGCATGTGTGTGTCTTGCGTGTTTTGCTTGTGTATATATGTGTGTGGTGTTTGTCTTGTGTGTGTGTCTCATGTATGTATGTGTGTGTGTGCTATGATACTCATATTTGCATGTGTGTGTGTCTCATGTATGTGTGTATGTGTGTGTGCTATGATACTCATATTTGCATGTGTGTGTCTCATGTATGTGTGTGTGTTATGATACTCATATTTGCATGTGTGTGTGTCTCATGTATGTATGTGTGTGTGCTATGATACTCATATTTGCATGTGTGTTCAGGTGCCCTTGCCTGTGGAGGCTTATGTGGAGGCCAGAGGCTGATGTTGGATGCCTTTTATTTCAACTGTCTCTTCTTATTTATTAATTTATCTGTTGAAACAAGGCCTCCCACAGAGCCTGGATCTCACTGTCTTGGCAAGGCTGGATGGCCGGAGGGCCCCAGGATCCACCGGTTTCCACCGTCCAGCACCTGGCTACAGGTGTGTGCCTGGCTCTGAGGTGGGTTCTGGGGATCTGAACATAGGCCTTCATGCTTTCCTGGCAAACCTTGGTACACCGAGCCAATCTCCCAGCCCATGAGCACTTGCGATAGTCAAGAGAACTGGGCATTGTAAACTTGAGAGGTGAAACTTATGCCTCCATTTAAAAAAGAGATGACTGAGAAAATAGACAGAAATCTAAACTTGTATGAATGAGAGAATGAAGGCATTGGAGACTCGCTATATATGTCTGAGTATAAGATTTATAAAAAACACTGACAGGTGTGAGAAGGCCTGGCAGACAGACAACAGAAGAATACCAACTTTATAACAAAAGTTCATCTGTTTGAAAGTGTTTGATCAGGTCTACGAAGGGGAGGCAACATTACCGAAAGGCCTTGACAAGGTGTTTGTGAAGATATTCTCATCCTTGATGTTAAAACAGTGAAGCCAAGGTCACCAGGCTCTGAGGGGGTCCCTGAGACGCAGGCGCATGTGCATGTTTCATATTAAACAGATTAATTTAAAGCCAGGTGGGGTGGTGCACACCTTCAGTCCCAGCACAGGGTGGTCAGAGGCAGGCCTAGCTCTGTGAGTTTGAGTTCGAGGTCTACAAAGCAAGTTCCAGGACAGCTAGGGCTGTTACACAGAGAAACTCTGTCTTGAAAAACTTAAAACAGAAAAGCCAAATCCACATAAAAGACAACTCACCAGGTACAATTCAGTCACCTATCCAACAGTTATTAACGGCCACATGCTTGGCAAGTGTGTCGTGTGTGCACACACACACACACTTGAGTGCTGGTGTGTGCACGCACATGTGTATCATGAACTTGCTTCTGTGATGTGGACAGTTTAGGTTTTTCTAACATGCAAGTTATACTTTTCCGTCCAGATTGTACTTGGTAGTTCCCACCCAATAATACGCCCGGTGTCCTCTTACTTGATCATGAGGTAGCCTGGAGCATCTTTTGGTTGCATGTAGATGAGATTTTCAATGTATTTCTGGGCCTTGATCTCACTGCCGGTGTGTGTGGCCTCGGGGTGGATTCCTAATATTTCTGGAGAGTCGTCATCTGGAAAGGACTGGATAATGTTGATGCAGTCCTTTAAGCTTGCAGAGCTGGGCACTGGCTGGTACATCTGAAAGTTTAATTGCTCTGTTAGTTTTGCATGAGTGAGGCATCTCCTCTAGGTAACACACAGAGACAGCATCTCCCCGTGGGCCACTTATGCACAAGGCTCTTCTTAGTTCTCTAGGGGACAGACACTCGGCACTTGGGACTACACTATTGAAAACTGTAGGGCACACACATGTAACTTTCTGGTTGGAAAGGGGTGGACACTTAGAGGCTAGGGGACTCTCAGCACCAGCTGCCTTGATGACATATACATCAGGTAACGGAAGTAAGAGGCCTTCAGGACAACCTGTAGCCATATGAGAGAGGCCAAGGCCCCATGGATCAGAAGTGCCGCGACGAGTCTGGAGCCACTGGGAGAGGATGAGACTGTAGGTAGAGAGGAAGTTAGAGGATTGGGGTGTGCCGCTGAAGGAGATTCTGGGATGCTGGCCCCGTACAACTTTGTTTATTGGCTTCCATCAGTAAGCAGCCTCCCTTGTCACTGTTCTCACTGTGAGGTCCTGTGCTGCCCCAAAGCAGCAGGGTGTACTGTGGACTGAAACCTCTGGAAAAACAAGCCCAAAACACACCTTTCCTCCCCAAAATTGTTTGTCTTAAGCATTTGTCAAAAATGTTGGACATCTGTCTAATACAAATATTAATAACGAGTGACTAGTGACCAGGAGGAGAAACGCATTGTTCTGGACAGTCAGTTAGGAGGCTGGTGTTAGTGGCTTTCACTGATGACCTAGTGAGGACCACAGGACACGCCAGAGAACAAAGCCACTGGTAAAGACATTATCAGTGAAATAAACTAAGATTTTTTACAGCGAGTAGGAGGGACTAGTGAGTTGCAATGGCCATAAAAATTTCAGAGTTTTAAAGTAATTAATTGGAATGAAAGATTTCAGAATATATATTTTTGTTTATGTGGTATGTTGCAATAAAATACAACCTATAACATATAACACACACACACACACACACACACATGTATGTCACTGAATCTCCTGTTCATTTACACACATTCTTTGTGACAGTCTGCATACAGAAGACAAACATGCTACATTTACCAAGCAATTTTAGAGGACTTTTAAGGGTAAATTTAGCTTAGGAACTGACTTGAGAATCTAAACTTAATTTAAACATTTAAAAGCAAGCAGAAGCTTTGAGTACCCAATAAGAAATATGCACATTGGCTGGCATGTACCAGGTAGTCCATAAATGCTACTGCTAATTTTTTTTTTTGTTTTGTTTTTGGTGCCTTGCAAATGAGTTTCTCTCAACTGTCACTTTGTTCATCTCTCTGTATTCTCAAGACTCCGGGCAGATGACCTGGGTTTGGCCTCTACTTCTCTTGATGACACTAGGGCTCAGGTCTTTCCTATCTCCTCATGTCCACTTACCTCTCCAGCCCCACCCCAAGGGTCAGAGGTCACAGATTATTTCCCCTGTAGCAAACATTTGATAGAGCATAACTGCTGGTCTCTAGCCTGGATCTCTGTCCACAAGGTAGAGGCCTGAATGAAGGACAAGCTAAGGAGGTGAGGAAAGGGAACAGAGAGGAGATCTGGAGCTTTCTACCTCAGGTGCTTGTGGTCAAGACAGATTTCTTGCGTGCCAGCCTTCCACATACTAGTGGTGTGTGCTTTCCACCCTGAGGCCCTCAGCTTCTCTGCCTGCAAGCTGGGCAAACAAAAGCTTTGACAGCTAGTGAGAAACACATGCACGTTGACTGCGTGGACTCAGTGGTCTGTCTGTATGATGCTTGCTTCTGCTTCTGTGTGCTTTATGTACAGCACTCAAGGTCTTCAGAGGGCATGCAACATCTCTTTACCATTCGTTTCATTTATTGCCTGGTATATTCTGGTACTTAATAGAATAGTGGGAAGCTGGTTTTGTAATACCATTCTGAAAGTTAATGAAAGCCACTAATCATCAAAATTTGCTTGAAGACATAACGAATGCAACAACCTCCCCCCACCCCGAAATAATTAGGAAGAGACACTCATTTCTTACCTCATTGCTAGAGAAACTGTAGTCATCCTTCAGCATTTCAGGATTGCAGAATTTGTCGAAAAGAGTCTTCAGGCACCGCATGTCCCATTCATCAACCACCCGGCCACCAAAGGTCACTTCTGAGATCAGGTAGTTCACCTCCTTCCATGGAACTTCTGACCGACCAGAGAGGACATTTCCCAGTACCTTTAAGGACACCTGTTGAAAGCCCCCAAGCCCCCTGCTTTGTTATTTCTGCACGTGTTTTTAGCTTAAATGGCACTTTACTTGACACCAACAACTTTCACATGGCCAGTTTCTCTCTCCTCTAGTCTCACTTACTTAGGGGACTGAGGAAGGAGATTTACAAGTTCAAGGCCAATTCAGGCAACATAGTAAGACTCAGATTCAATAGAAGAGGACTGGGGGAGCCAAAGAGATGGCTCAGTGATGAGCACTGGATGCTTTCCCAGAGGATCTGGGTTTCATTTTCAGCACCTGCATGGTGGCTTATAACTATCTGTTACTCTAGTTCAGGGGGTTCTGATCCACAGGCACAGACATGGGCAATGCACCCTAGTCATAAAATTATAATAATAAAAATGGTTCTGGGGCTGTAGCTTAGTGGTGGAATACCTGCCTAGTATGTATGAGGCTCTAGGGTCTAGGAAACCAGTCCTGGAAGGAAAACTAACCAACCAAACCAACCAACCAACCAACCAACCCAACCCAACCAACCAAACTAACCAACCAACCCAACCCAACCAACTAACCCAACCAAAAAACCAACCAACCAACCCAACCCAACCAATCAACCCAATCAACCAACCCAACCAACCAACCCAACCAACCAACCCAACCCAACCAACCAACCCAACCCAACCAACTAACCCAACCAAAAAACCAACCAACCAACCCAACCCAACCAATCAACCCAATCAACCAACCCAACCAACCAAACCAACCAACCAACCCAACCCAACCCAATGCAACCAACTAATCCAACCAACCAAACCAACCAACCAACAAACCCAATCCAACCAACAAACCCAACCCAACCAACTAATCCAACCAACCAAACCCAACCAACCAACAAACCCAATCCAACCAACAAACCCAACCTAACCCAACCCAACCAATCCAACCCAACCAATCAACCAACTAACCATGACCAGAGAGGAATAAAGTATCAGGGCATGTGTTTTTCTCCACCAGTGACTGTGCTGCTGTGGTGTGATATCCTCTGTAATTATGGCTGCTGCTTTAACAGATGCAAAGGGCAGTGGATGCCAGGGCACAGAAGGATGCAGAGGGAAATGCCTATCCTCCTCCCTAATGACCTTAATGTGATCTTGCATATACAAGTGGGATCCCAGGCTCTTCCCCCTCCTCCCTAGCTGCTCCTCCCACTGCCCTCAGCTCTCTTGGCCTCTCTGTGTCGTTCTGGCTTCCTGACTTTCCGACTCTCACAGGCACTGAGGGTACACACACTGACCCTCAGCTGTTTTTGTTCAGAGGCTACTGCTGTTCATGCTTCCAACGTGTGAGTCCTGGTGCTCTCAGCCCTGAAACCTATGAAGATATGACTCCACTGTGGGCTCTCTGTGGATTTCACATCCGTACATTCAACTAAGCATCCTGATCAAAACAAAGGCGTCTGTAGTTAGTGCATGCAGCCATTTTCTAGATCACTACTCTACACAAGATAGCATGGTGGTTTGCACAGCACCTGGGCTGTATCTGGATGTCCATGATTTACAGTACACAGGATGCTGCCTATAGATTGGATGCAAATGCTATACAACTTTATAGTATAAGAGATGTGAACATCATCAGACTTCACCATCTCAGAGAATCTTGTGACCAGGCCTCTAAGGAAAGCCAGGGCTGTTACTTGCAGTTTTCCATAGCGTTTGCATTTTGACTGGGCTCGGACAGGAACACCCTGTGCTCACATTTCCTGGCAGAGCTCCAATGTGCAGCTGTTGTTTATATCCTTGGCCAATCTCAGAAACAATGGGCTTACTATGTGTATGTAGCTTCTTGTGTAGGAAAAAGTGCCTAATAGACCTAATAGACACAGAGAGAGGACATGGAAGAATGGAAGACCTGCTTCCTTGGGTGGGATTCACTGATACTTGTAGAATCAAGACTTTTCCCAGAAAATTAAAAAAACAAAGTTCTGACTTAGAAATGGATAGGTAATTAAGGGTGCAGCATTCCACACTAGAAGCAGAACTGCAAGAAGATTAACTGAGATTTTTTTTTTTTAAAGTCAGGGTTACTCTGTGTAGCCTGAGTTGTCCTGTGCCTTGATCTGACCACACTAACCCCGAACTCAAAGATCTGCCTGCTTCTGTCTCCTGAGATCAAAGGCATGCATATTACTGCCCAGCAACTTAGAAAAAGTTTAAGGACATTATTGTCTACTCCTTTTTTTTTTTTTTTTTTTTGAGACAGGGTTTCTTTGTATAGCCCTGGCTGTCCTGGAACTCACTCTGTAGACCAGGCTGGCCTCAAACTCAGAAATCTGCCTGCCTCTGCCTCCTGAGTGCTGGGATTAAAGGCGTGCGCCACCACGCCCGGCTGTCTACTTCTTTTATTAGCAATAGGGAGAACATCCTGCCAAAAAGCACAATATAAGGTACTATTAAAAAGATAATTTTAAAAAGCCTAGCCGCTGGGTGGTGGTGGTGGTACATCGACTTTAATCCCAGCACTTGGGAGGCAGAAGGTGGCAGATCTCTGTGAGTTCAAGCCCAGCCTGGTCTATAGAGCAAGTTCCAGGACAGCCCAGGATATGCAGAGAGACCCTGTCTTGAAAAACCAAAACCGTCAGGCCAGTGGGGCTCAGTGTTGTGCCTCTTGCTTTGAATAAGAACACTGAGAGATGTTTTAATAGCGATTTACACGTCAGGAACTAATCAAAAGGTTTCACTTACACTCATTAAGTTGAAACTTTCTTTTGAAAATTTGTATTTTATGTGTCTGTGTGTTTTGTGGGCATCAGATCCCCTGGAACTGTAGTTCCATGTGGCTGTGAGCTATCAAGGGGCTGCTGGGAACTGAGAGCAGCCAGTGCTCTTCACTACTGAGCCACCGAGTTGCATCTTATGATGATAATGACCCTGTGGTGTATGTAATGGGGTTTGCCCCCTCCCACAGTGCTTTATTTCACTCAAGCAACTGGGACTCTGGGGTTATTTGACTTGTCCAGAGTTGGGATCATTGTATAGCCTCAGTGGAGAGTCTGGGACAGCATTCTGCAAAGCTGGCTGTAGAGCCTCTGGAGAGGCAGTCCTCTTGTCGGAGTCACACAATGCCTTTTCTTCTCACCAGGCAAACGCCTAGCACTGTGGAGATGCAGGCCACCTCAGCTCAGCTTCCAGCTCCCTGTATGTGCTACTGCCTGCCTTCCAGAGCCCACACACACCTCCAGAACCCACACTCACCTCCAGAACCCACACTCACCTCCAGAGCCCACACTCACCTCCAGAGCCCACAGTCACTCACCTCCAGAGCCCACACTCACCTCCAGAGCCCACACTCACCTCCAGAACCCACACTCACCTCCAGAGCCCACACTCACCTCCAGAACCCACACTCACCTCCAGAGCCCACACTCACCTCCAGAACCCACGCTTACCTCCAGAGCCCACGCTCACCTCCAGGTCCGAGGAACTGAATCTGTAGGGGATGTTCCAGCCCAGTGTCCCGTATGCTTTCCTCTCAATGAGCACAGCGCTGAAAAGACAGATGCTGAAGAGGATTTTTTTCCACCATGGTCCACAATCAGGCTTTTCAAACATCTCTTCTGTCACCTCTCCACTCCCGCCATAGCCAAACATTTGAAGCAAATTGCTTTTCAATCCCTGGGGGGGTTCCACGGCAATCTTTAAAAGAAAAGTGAGCAAAAATGCCAAGTGACTACACATGGGAATCGGCCTGGAGCTGGAACAGGCCCTGGAGAGGGGAATGGGCCTGGAGAAGCCACTCCTCACAGCACCTGGTGACATACATGGTTGACAGCTATTCCCAACAACCACTGCCAAGTCCAAATCTGGGCTACTCTTCTGCCTCTTGAACATCTCGGTAACAGTATTCAGGTTTTGACTCACATTCTAATTCACATTTTGTTTTTGAGACAATGTCTCACTTTGTAGTCCTGGCTAGCTTGAAACTTACTATGTAGATGAGGCTGGCCTTGAGCTCACAGGGGTCTGTGTCATTCATAATTCATAAAGACAAACTACAGCACTGGGTTGCTGTGACTGTGACCACAAGCATAGTGTCTGGGAAAGACAGAACTTCAGAGTTTGTCAGGAGCCATCTAGGAGAGGCTAAGGCAAGCAGGCGACTTTCCTGGAAGTGGCTTCTTTGCATGGCTTATAATGGGTGGGTGAGTTCTGAGAGCAAGGTCCCAAGAGACTTATCCCAGGATTGCTTCTTGCTGCGGACACCCCTTTTTCTACCACAGTCTAATGACTCCTAGGTGTCAGCCCACACAACAGGGCAGATTTCCTGCAGATCAACATAAAGATGACCTTTCATGAATTAATGCTATTTAGATGAATTAATGACTTCATAGAATTCCTGATTTGATTAAAATAATTTTAAGAAGAAGGTTCTAAGAGATGGTTTTAGTTGTTTGGCCAGAAAGATATAATGAAGTTAGAATCAAGAATAGAATGTGCCCCTCCTCATAGAACAGTAAGTGAAGCTTGCATAATCAGGAATACAACAAGCTTTCACAATTACACTAAGAAGAGACATAGGCTTGGGACAGATTTGTGATCAAGGAAAAACATTCATTCTAGGTCAGGTCCAAGGATGAGAGGCCATAGGTGTGCACTATGATAAAGCAAGGCCACAGGAAACTGTTGCTTTGAACTTATAATGCACTTATAGAATGCAACACTGTTTTGAACTTAATATCAACATCCTTCTGTAACTCTCCTTTTGTGTAACATTTTATCTATGGTGTAGTTTTTACAAGAACCTTTGTCTAAGAAAATATAGAAGGGCCAGAGGATAAGACTAAAGTGTGGCATCTGGGGCTCTGCCCCATCCACCCACTAAATGTATGATGTATAGGTCTGCTTGTATATACATACGTGTGTAGGTGTATATATGTAAGTATGCAAGAACACTTGAGTTGATGAGACAGGTGGTCAGGCCCAACCAGAATGAGCATGTGTAAGAATATATGTGTGTCTGTGCATATTGCCTATGTGAAAGATTTTTCTTCTTTTCTTCACTATTCTTCCTGGTTCACAAACTGCTAATGAATCCAAGCGAGAGGCTCCAGGGCAAGAGAAAACAGGAACTCTAACAATAGATCCTTTACTTAACTCCCTGATGTTAACCAGCACTTATGAGATCACAGAGAGCTACAGAGCAAGAAACCAGCACTTATTAAAGCATAAAACAGTAAGAAAGAGTTAAGTTTTGCCATCAGCCCCTGGCCCCCAGAACAGTAAGAGCGAGTTAGGAGGCCATAAGATCTTCAGTCTTTGGCCTCTGTCCAACTCTGTGTTTCACCTCAGCTCATTCCCCAGCGGGGCAGGCCCCTGGCAGAGTTGCTACATCAGTGGTAGCTAAGCTGTGGTAAAGAACCTTAGCAAGGGGGCATGCACAGGGAGCCAAACCACGGGAGGCAGGGCACTGACGGAGCCAGCAGACACAGCCAGCCATCACTCGTATTAGAAGGGAGAGTGGTGACTTTGTGTCACTGAATTCTGATTGCCTTGGGGACCCAGGTGCTGGCGGGTTCCTTCACTGGGGTAGACGAAATGACTGTGAGGGCTTTGTGAGTGTGTGGCTGCTGTGGGGTCTCGGTACCTGCACACACACACACACACACACACACACACACACACACACACACATACACACACACACACAGACACATAAGCTGAGAATGTAATTGATTGAAACCTTGGCAAATAGAGTATCTCACACACTTGCTATGATTACAGTACATAAATTCTGTGGCTGTGCAGATGCATTCTATGGACGAGTGTGTGTCTGAACCTGCGATTTCTATATTCAGGATCAGACTTATTACTTATGTGAGGCTCACATCAGTTCCTTTGTGTGCACCTATGTTTCTCAAGGGCGATGCAGTGTGAGATACACTCATTGTGTGTGATGGGTCTCTAAGATGTCACTAGAATGTGTAGAGATGGCTGGCATGGTAGCTCCTCCTCCCCTCCCGAGTTACAGAAGAAGAGAGACTTTTGCTTTGAAATGTAAGTGCATCATTTTGGGTAGAAGGAAGTTCTCTAACCATTGTTTTGTTTTGAGGCAGACTTTGAACTCTCTATGTAGATGGAGACTAAGCTGGCTTCTAATTTATAGAGATCCACTTCCTACCTTGTTTCCTGAGTGCTAGGATTTAAAGGCACCACGATGCCCAGCTTTATTGATAGACTCTTAAAGTGGAATTAGAGCAATAGGCCTAATCAAAGAAAGTGTCCCTTGAAATAAAGTGTCCTTTCTGTCCTTCTTTGTTACTACTGCCTCTCCACTTCTACTCCTGGCCAAAGGCTTCTTGAAGTCACAGTCAGCCAGATCTTGGGACGTAAACAGAGCATCATAAGCCACAGGCAGAAAGGCTCACATGTCTCTGTCTTCTCCAGGACAGAACTGTGGGACGTGGCTCTGGGTAAAAGTACACAGCAGAGGTGGTAGAATTAGGGAACAACATCTCAGGAAGGTGTTTCTAGGAATTAGTCTGGCCAGGCATGGTCTGCATATATTTTACCCGTGTCTTCATCAGTTTCTCTGCTGTTTGAAATTTATCTTTAGGCCAACTGGGCCCTTAACAAGATTGACCAAGTCTTCATCATGGGATATCAGAAGTCAGACATGACCCACAATTAAGGTTAATTTAGCAGATAATCTGTTTGCTTTCAGTTAGAATTTTCCAGAGAGTTAACAAACCATAAAATGGCCGAGAGGAATAGAAATAAGAAAATGATATATAGGTATAATGGCACAGACCGATACTTAGGGAGCTGAGGTGAGGGATCGTTAACTCTCAGGAGTTCAAGGCCAGCCTGGGCAGCATAGCAAGAGAGAAAGGAAACAGCTAAATAGACATCTGCATCATGGTTTACAACTGGAAGCAGAGCATCCTCGCTGAGAAGCAAGTGTCTCCATCCTGCAGCTGCTCGTCCCACCTAGCCAGAGCTGACAACAAAAGCAGTATGTGTCCTTGTGTCTCACAGTAATGGGTGCCAGGGCTCCACTGTCAACATGGAAATCCTGCCAGCTTGTTCTTACCTTCACGCTTTTCTGAAGAATAGTAATTGGAAAAAAACCACTTGCTTTTGAGCTTAGCCAAAGCCTAAAGTCGGGATCTAGCACCATATCTGGACTACTAAACCTACAAAATAGAAAAATATAATTATTTTTTAAAAAATGTGCAATATCATCTTAGAGACAGAGCATTTTAAAGTTTCTGTGACCTTACTTCAATGCCAAAGATATGTCTCATTACAAGGGCTTTGATGATGTACAAAGAATTGTTTAAGATTCATCAATTTCTATCTTTCCTTCCTTTAAGAAAAAAAAAATCATAAAATCATTACAGTAACTTAGGAAGTCTTATAGAACACAACCAAAAGTGAAAGCTAGGTGTGGCAGCACATGCTTGCACTTGGGAGGGAAGCTGGAGACACGAGTTCAAGGTAACCCTTGTCTACATAGTCAGCTCAAAAAGCCAGAATGGGGAGGAGGAGAGTTCCACCAGCCAAGCCCAGGGCAACTGAACAGCAGAGTAAAAGACAGTAAGACCTGGCTAGCTGATCAACAGGATATGATGAGACAACACATACCCTGATAGGAATATACACACTCATCAATAGACAGAGGAGAAATACTTTTTGTTTGGTAGCCAGTCATTACTATGGTTCTTTTTCTGTGTGACATGCTGGGGATGGAAGCACATACTAAAGGTGAGTGGTTAGAAAGCTATTATTTGGCAAATTAGGTAGGAATGATTCAGCCACAAATTATTAAGGGATGCTGAAACTATTGGGGATTGTTTAATAGATAAAAAAGGTCTGAGAGTTTCCATGAGTGGCAGAGACTGTAGCCACGTGATCAAAGTTACCATCAGCAGGAGTAATGGAGAGTGGCATTGTAAGCCACAGTGCGAAGATCTAGCACATTGGCCACATTCCTGCAAGGCCAGCAAGCCTGATAGCCTGAATTTGGTCCCCAGCATGCACATGCTGGAAGCAGAGAATTTAAAAAGTTGTCTTCTGTCTGCCACCTGCAGGCAAGCTCAAGGTGAGAGCTCTTGAGAATATCCAAGTTTTGACACTGTGGCATGACTTTGTTATCTATGAGGTTCATGTTCAAGATTGACATAGCTAAAACAACCAAGCAACCAAGCAACCAAATAAACAAAACCCCAAATCCACCATAATATTTCAGATAGTTTACGGCCTTGTATCAGCATTCATACCTATATATATTCATGGCTATGTCTTTTAAAACCATCAGAGAGAGAAAGACAAAGACAGACTGAAGATCTCTGCCTTTTTAGGGGAGACTAAGGATACAGACAACCACATGAAGCAGAAACCACTCTTTTGGAACCTAGATGGGGAGTTCTTATTTACCACAAAAGATACCTTGAGAGAGCGGCTAACCAGAACCAAGTGCTGCTAAGTAGGTGAGCAAGCATAGTGAGGCACCAAGGGGACAAGTGACTTGTCTGCTGTTAACTTTTAAATAGACAACTCAGGTAAAAAAAATGCATATGTAAATGTTGGAAGAGTGGTGGGCTAACCATACAAATGAGAACTAGAAAAGAGGTTGAAAGGAGGTCAGGATGGCCAGATAGAGGCCCGGGCCAGCAAGCCTGACAGCCTGAATTTGGTCCCCAGCACCCACATGCTGGAAGCAGAGAATTTAAAAAGTTGTCTTCTGTCTGCCACATGTGCGTTGTGGCATGCTTATGCACACACACACACACACACACACACACACACACACACACACACTTTATAGGATAAGCCAAATTAATAAAAGCAAACCCACCATTGAAATATAAAAGGAAACAGAAAAAGTGAGAATACCCCTGAATAATCTATAATTATTCCACTCAATGCTTTCTTTGTCCTTCATTGACTCTCTTCTTACTCTTAAATAAAAATATCACAATGTACCCATTATTTCTAGCTTGGTATTTTTCCTTCTTAGTAATACACTGTGAACGTATTTACCTACTTTGTAAATTTAGGAGAAGCCATTTAAAATTTTTATTTTTTGATCCTTTTTTACAATATACTTTGACCATATTCTTTCCTCTTTTCCAACTCTTCCTAGATTCTCCCCATTTCCCCAGCCTATGTTCTTTCTCTCCCTCTCAAAACCAAACCAAACCAAATCAAACCAACCAAATAGAAAAATGGAAAAAGAAAACCAAACCAAAGCCAGCATGGTTGACTAGCCATGCACTCCAGAGAATGTTCTTGCTATTGGCCCATCTCTCTGTCGCTTATGGCTATGGTGTTCTGAACCCCTTCTGGCCATGCCAAGTCTCTAGTGCCTATCATGAAAGTGGCAAAGAGAACATGCCTGCAAGTATTTTAAATGAATAAAGCATGACATGGCACAAATAACTGTCTTCTCCCAAAGTCTGCATCTAGGAATGTCACATAACTAAGCAATCTGCTTTGATTCTTGGGTGACTTAAGTGTGGACACCCCCCCCCCAAGGCCTCTCTACCCCCATGAGTGTTTAAACTGCTAAAGGAGTGACAATCTGAGACTAGCACAAAGTCTTGGGAGAGACTTCAGAAATCATAGTTGGGTAGTTACAATTTAACTGAAATCTCCTTTTACATACTCAAAGTCTAAGAAGGACAAGGCAGGACTTAATGCCCTTGCTACTTCGCTCCTGGCCACACAGAGGAGGAAGACAGTAAAAGACGAAGGAAAAAGCTGTACAACGTAATCGGCTAAGACATTTCTAGTTTCACACATTGCTGATTCTTCCCTCATGGTTCTAGCAGTCAAGTTTCAAAATATTGCAAGCAAGAAGGTTGAGCCTGTGGAAATCAAACGAACTAGTGCCATGGGGATACAGCTTTCGGGTGACTGTGGCTGAGGAACGTGGGAGCTGCTTACAGACAGGCCATTCAGGAAATACTGCTGAGAGCCAGATGTGAGGCCCCGTGCTTTGCTCCTTGCAGTCACGTAAAATATTAAAAGCCATGCCATCGATCTGTACATGGGCAAACGCTAAAGAAGATGGAGAATCCAACCTGAGCAGGCATTTAAAAGGAAAACAAGCAGAGCCAGTGAGCTCTCGGCAGTTTTTCATGGTGGCTGTGTGTTCTCTAGTGGCTCAGTACATGGCCTCAGCATCGCCACACATGCATTTTTCTTCGCAGTGTGACCTCACAGTGTGGATGATCACTCTGCTCCCAAATGGACAGACACGGAACTTACGAGTCTATGATGGCAGTGAGCCTTGGCATGAAGGATTCCGCGAGGTGGCAGTTCTGCAGGAAGACCCACTGATGCGCTTTTCTCACTGCCTTAAAAATGATTTCCTCTGCTTTGTTTTCTTGGTCTGGGCCCAGGGAAATCATGGTCACCTTCGGGGTCGTTCCTTTGAACTCTTCTGCAAATCTCAGGAGAAGATTGTTGAGGTCAATCCCTGCACAACAATATGGAGAGCGACATGAAGCGCACTTAATTTCCTCCGTAAATGCAATCCTGCACTTGCTGTGGGCTGGTGAGAGGAGGTGTTGTTGTAGGAGAGTAGTTCAGGTTTTAAAATTAAAGTCTACAGTTCAAGTTTGTCTCTGTTGCTTGCTGGCCTGTGATGCAAATTTCCCAACATCTGGGAATGGTAGCAGCTCAGGAGCGGAGGGACTAGTGACTGGTTGTGACACCTGTATCTGCATGTCCCTTCGCCCTCTGGTGATGCACACCACGAATGCTCACAGTGCCTGCTTAACACAGCTACAACATCATGCTTTTTTTTTTTTTTTTTTTAAGCTATTCTTGAAACTAGATACGAGCGTGCAAATTGTATGCACAGGTTTGGGCAGCAAAAGTGTCTTAGGAAAATGTGTGGTAAAAGCTCAGCTAGCTCACAGAGAGAGGAGTGTATCTCTTGTTGAATTGGGCGAGGGGTGGGGTGGGGGGATGGCTAGTGGGCAGCTGCCATCGTGGGGGAAGTTCCCAATGAGCAGCCTGGCATCTTTACAGGTGGCTGTCATATAGCCTGGTGCATCACGGTCAGGTGAGGAGGCCTCTGGGGTGAGGGGAAACTCCAGAGTGCCCTGATTTGCAGTTTGTGAAGACCTGAAGAAAACTGAAGGAAGGCTCTCCGAAGGCCTGCAGGGCAGAGGCAAGCAACCGAGGTGGGGAGTTAGGGGGACACACAACCTATTTCCCATAGTCACCCCCTGCATCTTTTAAAATAGAAACCAGAAAACCAGTTCATTGTGAGCCAAAGATTGTGGCTCGGGACCAGATCGATGCGACCCTAAGAAACATGCTGTACTACAGAATTGAGTTAAAGATCACTGTGAAGGGGAGCAGTTCAAATAGTTAAGGGGTGATCCTAGCCTTCAGAAGAATCCCACATGCTTGGAGATAGTTTCTATAAGAAAATTCATTAGCTCTAGCACATTTTGTAATCTCGATTCTTTTCTATTTTTAGAAGGACTTATCCTTAATACAGTTTCAAGTTTAAGTCCCTTTTCAGATATGTTAGAAAGACGGGAAGCTTTGAACATAGAACCGGGCACAGAGTTTACTCCTCCACATCCCCCCTTTTGGGGGAGGGGGTGCTGTTTTTCCAGGTAGGGTCATGTAGCATTGGCCAGCCTATAACACCTCAAAGCTGAGGGTGACTTTGAACTTAGGATCTTTTTGTCCCCCACTTCATGAGTGCTGGGATTTCGGAGGGAGCAGAAGCCTTCAGTTTATGAGATGCCAGGACTGTGAGGTAGCGTCCCGTCCCTCCCCAGCTCACCGTAGGAGTGGGTGAGGATCAGTGGAGTTTGAGCAGTAGACTCGCTAAACGACTCTTTCAGATTAACTGTAGTGTCAGGGATATATTCACCTCCCATTTTTTCAGTTATAAATTTCTTAATTGAATTTTCTAAACGGTCTGGTCGAAGAATTTTAATCTGAAAAAGAAAAGGGAAGCCAAGGTTAGTTTAAAATCCACTGGGGGAGGGAAGCTCTCTTCAGAGGTAAAAAGGAAACCAGTCCTCCAGCCAGAACTTCCTGGTGTGCTCTTGGGGAGGGGGTCTTCTGATCACTGGTGGGTCTTCTCACCCCTACCACCTCACTCCCATCTCCAGCTACCTTGTGGCCCCTACACAGCTCTTCCAAACTCAGTGAAAGAGCTTGCTTTAGCTGCACAAGTCAACATTCTGCCCTCTTGCCCTGCAAAAGGATTCCCCCCCCCCATTCTGCTGTTCTTGTCTAGAGCAAGAAGAACTCATATTGTTTGGAGTTGGAAGACTCAAAAGACAACCCAACTGGAAGACACATAATCCTTCCATTCATAAGACAAAAGCCAGTGGCCCAGTCTGTAAGTTTAAGTGGGACAGAATACAGGTCTGAAGAGAGCTGCGGACATGTGAGCCATGTTGGGCACACACACAGTACATATGTAGTAAGCACAGACTGCCTCATACGCAAACCACTTATGTGACACATTTTTACAGAATGATCACAAAATATGTTCTGAGCAAGTTCATTGTCTCTGCAAGAGCGGCAAATCTGAATCTGTGACTGAGAGTGGACTAGGCAGAACCATGGGAAGTGGCTATTTTCCAAAGCAAAAAAAAAAAAAAAAAAAAAAAGAAAAGAAAAGAAAAGAAAAGAAAAAAAAGTCAAGTATTGGGAACTTTGTGTTTAATGTAGTACATATATGTGGAGAGCAGCGATAACATTTGCCATCACAAGATGGCGCCGGCTTCCACAGTGCCTTATGCCACCTAAACAAAGAACAAGCTGTGTGCGCATGTGCAAGAGTAATGCGCGCCAAGTCATAAGCCCACCCCGGGGCGTGTCTATGAGATCGTGGGTAAGTGACCAGTCAGGTGTGGACACACCACGCCAGGGTGTGTATAAGCAGCACCTTTCTGAGGCTCTTTGTCTTCCTCATCAATATGCAATAAAGAATTGCTGCAGAAGAACCCTGTGTTCTGTGCGCGTTCTTGCGGGCGAGGACAATAGCACGGGACATTTGGCACCGAGAACCCGGGAACGACATACTATCGCCGGCGCAAAGGGAGACCCTCCATTCGTGGGGCGAGTTCAGAACTGCAGGACACGGTGGGCTCTGTAAGGTATGTTAGGTCTTGAATTTTCTCCAGCGTGAGAGGCCTTTTTGTATGTTTTCACGGGGCTTGTGCTTTTTCTTTTGGTTGTGTTCTGCTTCCACCGGTGGAACTGCTGACTGGATCTCAGTCGTGGTCAGGCACAGTTAGATAAAAAGGCAGGATGGGAATTTCCCATTTGGTGGTGACCACCTTACCCAAAGACCAAGGAGAGCCACTCTGGGTTCAGCAGGATTGGACATCTGTGCCAACCCCAGAGTAATTCTTACACCACAAATGGGGTGCCAACCTATTCCCTCAGATTTTAGAGGTCCCTTACCAAAGGATACAGTGGGCCTACTAGTAGTTGGGTAGGTCCTCTTCTGCTTTGAAAGGATTGGTAATACATCCCAGAGTTATAGACTCAGATTATGAGGGACAAGTTAAGATTATGTGTTCTGCACCCCGAGGTATTGTGGCCATTTCTCCTGGAGATCGCATTGCTCAGTTGTTGATTCCTCCTAGTTTGCATAACATGTTCTCTAGTAGCCAGAATCCCAGAGGGGATAAGGGACTTGGTTCTACAGGAACTAATGTGGCCTACATATCTTTAGATTTGGATAATCGTCCCACTTTACAATTACAAATAGAAGGAAAAACCTTTCAAGGTATAATGGACACAGGAGCTGATAAAAGCATTGTATCCAGTAACTGGTGGCCTGTTAATCAATCATCACATAGTTTACAAGAATTAGGATATGAGGCTACCCTAACTATAAGTGCAATATCCTTACAATGGAAAGATAAAGAAGGAAGGACAGGGCTTTTTCAACTTTATACTGACTAATGATTACTCTCAGAAAAGCAAGGAAATGATGAAAGGAAGGGGATATATACCTGGACTAGGTCTTGGAAAGAACTTACAAGGTAGAATTTCACCAGTTAAAGCCACAGAAAAGGAAGATAAAAAAGAGCTGGGTTTTTTTCTAGGGGCTGCTGAGGAGCCTTTGCCCATTCCATGGTGTACGGAGGACACGGTGTGGGTGCCTCAGTGGCCTTTACCCTCTGAGAAGTTAAAAGCAGCTAAAGAATTAGTACAAGAACAATTAGACCTGGGACATGTGGAACCCACTCAATCACCCTGGAATACCCCCATTTTTGTTGTAAAGAAAAAGTCAGGTATATGGAGATTGTTACATGACCTAAGAGCCATTAACGCAAGTTATGTGTCCTGTACAAAGAGGACTCCCTCTACTCTCAGCTCTACCTAAGGATTGGAGAATTATAGTGGTGGATGTTGAGGATTGTTTCTTCTCCATTCCATTAAGTGGGAAAGATAAACCTAGATTTGCATTTCCCTTGCCTTCTATTAATCACATGGAGCCTGATAAAAGGTATCAATGGCGGGTATTGCCCCAAGGAATGGCGGGTGGCCCTGCAATATGTCAGTTATATGTGGGAAAGGCTTTGCAACCAGTTAGAAATGGTTTCCCCTCCTTAAAAAAATTTTGACATTTTATGCTATTGCATCCAGTGATCTTTCCAAAGGTAACGGCTAATACCCCTATAAAGAGAGCTATTGATATTTATACAGATGGATTCAAAACAGGAATTGGAAGTTATATGATTAATGGAAAAGCTGTAAGGTTGCAATTTACACCAGGAGCCCCTCAATTAGTGGAATGTTTGGTGGTTTTAAAGGTTTTTTTTTTAAAAAGGTTTCTTATGCCCATAAATATTATCTCTGATTCTGTTTATGTAGTTAATGCTGTATTAGTATTAGAGACTGCCAGAAATTTTAAGCAGTCTAGTTCAGTATCTAAAATTTTGATGAAAATACAAGATTGTATTTTGATGCGTGAGCATCTCTTTTATATTCAACATATTAGAGCACATATATCTTTACCTAAACCTATGGTTAAGGGAAATGCAATTGCTGATTCAGCCACCAGAGATATGGTTTTCCTATCACAAAGTTCTATAGAAGGTGCTAAGAATTTTCATCAACTTTATCATGTCCCTGCTTCTAAACTGTGACAGAGATTTAAGCTCTCACAAACAAAAGCTCGAGATATTGTCCTACAGTGTGGTAAATGTGTAGAATTTATTAATGCACCTTTCGTGGGTGTTAATCCTCACGGATTGCGACCCCTAGATGTTTGGCAGATAGATGTGACACATATCCCAGCTTTTGGTAAATTACAGTATGTACATGTGTCCATCGATACCAGCTCTGATGTCCTATACGCCTCTCCCTTGACGGGAAAAAAGCAGTTCATGTCATATCCCACTGCTTAGAGGCTTGGGCCGCATGGGGCAAGCCCCTAGTGCTGAAGACAGGCAATGGTCCTGCATATACCTCTTCTAAATTTAGTCAATTTTGCAAACAAATGCAATTGAAACATGTTACTGGATTGCCCTATAATCCACAGGGCCAAGGCATCACTGAAAGAGCTCATCGTACTTTGAAACAATATTTGCAAAAACAAAGAGGGGGAATAGAGGCCATGACACCAAAGATGGCTCTATCCCTTGCAATTATTTACTCTTAATTTCTTAAAATTGGATGATGCTGGGAGGTCGCCAGCTGAAAGGCATGGAAAATGGCCTCAATCGCCCAATGAAATGGTCAAATGGAAAAATGTCCTTGATAATAAATGGTATGACCCGGATCCCATATTAATCAGATCCCAGGGAGCTATTTGTGTTTTTTTCCACAGGGTGAAGAAAATTCACTTTGGGTCCCGACGCGACTGACAAGGACCATGAAAGAGCAAGATGAACCCCAAGATGATTCTCCTGCTCCTGATGATTGAGACCGGGATAAGTATACCCTTGTGGGCCATAGTAAGATCATGGCCAGTACCTTTACCGGTACATTCCAATTCCTCTACCTAGCCTTTGTTTTTTGCAAAGGAATGTTTTTTGGATGTGTCTTATGCACGACAAACTCCTCAAGAGCCATGGGTGTATAAGAGTACTAGTTTTCATTTAAATTATACACTATGCTTTGTGCATAATGTGGATAAACCTTTTACACCCTGTATATTTTTAAAGAAAAAGATTATCTCTAATTGGGCAGATCCCATTATCCAAAATAAAGTGAGCTCTGGAGTGTTATTTAATGCTTTAACACAAATTGCTCAAGGAGCACAATCAGGATCAGGTGATGTTGGAAATAATGTAACTTCACCTATAAACATCACCACTATTATGATAAAGGGAAATGTGACTATTCCCAAAAGATCACGATAGCCTGTTGGCAATGCTACTGCTATACGCAGCATGCCTTAGTGCCATCCAGACCTCGCATTTCCTATAGTTTTTTTCACCTTGTCAATCAAATGTTTTTCCTCAGAAAGAATTAGCAAAGGGTTTTGTTTTGTCACCACCATTAGATTATGCTGTAATGTATGATAAAGGAGATGCTACAGGAAGAGAAAATATTTGGCCATATTACCAATGGATTCTAAGTAATGAGGCAGGTGCTAATACCAGTTTGTCAGTCTTTGCACTGCTGACTAGAACCTTTCATGAGATATTGAATGTTTCTGCCACACTTTCCAATACCTCTACTCATTTGGATAATGTGACATCTAATAGAGTTATCAGAAATATGACTACTTCTCCAGTAGAAGTCTGTATCAATCCTCCATTTTTCTTTATATTGGCTGAATTTCAAAATAATACAGAATGGTTAGATTGTACAAATGTCATTTGTTTTTTGACACAATGCTGGAATGGAACTAATTTCTTAGCCTTAGTGGTACATTTACCAACCTTTGTCCCTGTGCCTGTTGAGGCAGATCCAGAGAAGTTCTCAATCATGAGTCTTGTCTGGTGGAAGAGAGATTTTTGGAATCACAGCTGCCATTGTTACTGCCATTGCAGTGTCCACAGTATCCGCGGTTACCGCAGGAATGCAGAATAGTATTGATACTATCAAGTCAATACTGCTGATACCATAAGTCAGATAACAGAAAAAACGTCTGAGGCATTGCTTACCCTGCAAAGGGTGGATTCTCATATTTCCTCAGGACTGTTAGTGAATCAAAGAGTAGATATTTTACAACATAACATGGAACAGATGATGGATGTCATACAAATGAGTTGTGTGGCATCAACTCTGCATATGTGCATTACTCCTGTTAGGTATATTAATAATTCTTTTATTAAAAGTACAGATTTATCAAATTATCTGAAGGGGAACTGGTCACAGGAGCTGGAAAGGTTGCAAACGAAGCTGCAGATACAGATCCTGAACCTTATTGGAACCAGAGTGGAACCAGTGACCCTTGGAGACTTCACCTCTTGGCTTACCTCTGCATTTTTCTTACTTCAAAGAATGGGTAGGGGTGGCTCTGTTTGGCACAGCCTTGTGTTGTGGGTTAGTGTTCATGCTTTGGTTGGTCTGCAAGCTCAGATCTCAACAAAAACGTGACAAGGTCGCGATCACTCAAGCACTTGTGGCCATTGAACAAGGGGCCTCCCCTGAAATCTGGTTATCCATGCTAAAATGACCTCGCAAGCACTAGACTACTCAGCTCTTGCACCCCTAGAGGCTAGACTCATTGCACAGGGACGAGTGACTAGGTTTTTGACTCTTATGGATTGTTGGGCTAAGCACCACATAGGAGTCACTCAGAGGTTTGGGCACTCCTAGAAGACAAGTCGATTTGCATGAGGGTTGAGTGTCCAAGTATCCCTCCCTAGGGAAAAACGGCACGAGTGCAGGTCAGGACGATCCTGGGAAAAGGAGCCTAAGGACCTTGTTCTGTACATGGCACTCTATTTTTGTCTTACTAGGGATTCGACCTCTATCTTCATCCATTAAAGAGGGACTTGCATTCTAATAAAACTAAAAGGGGGAGATGTGGAGAGCCCCGATAACATTTGCCATCACAAGATGGCGCCGGCTTCCACAGTGCCTTATGCCACCTAAACAAAGAACAAGCTGTGTGCGCATGTGCAAGAGTAATGCGCGCCAAGTCATAAGCCCACCCCGGGGCGTGTCTATGAGATCGTGGGTAAGCGACCAGTCAGGCGTGGACACGCCATGCCAGGGTGTATATAAGCAGCACCTTTCTGAGGCTCTTTGTCTTCCTCATCAATATGCAATAAAGAATTGCTGCAGAAGAACCCTGTGTTCTGTGCGCATTCTTACGGGCGAGGACAATAGCACGGGACACATATATTTTTAAAGCAAGCCGGAAGCACATAAGGAATCCGGGTTCTCACTGCAGACTCCCACAGAGTTAGAGACAGTGTTCTCATCACTCGGTGCCTTTAGTCTTTGCTACTCTGCTCCCGTGAAAAGATTCCATGCCCAAGGCAACTCTTATAAAAATAAATTCTTAAATTGAGGGCTTGCTTATATTTTCAGAGGCTTAATCTATTATGTCAGAAAGCATTGTGGCAGGCAAGCATGGTGTTGGAGAAGTAGCTGAGAGCTACACCCTGATCAATAAGCACACATGTGCATACACACACACACACACACACACACACACACACACACACAGAGAGAAGGGGTGCAGGAAGGAGGACTGGCATGAAACCTCAAAGGCAACTGCCAGTGATAACACTTCTTCCAACTAGGCCACCCCCACTCCAATAGGGCCACACCTCCTAGTCCTTCTCAAGTAGTGCCACTCCCTGATGACACAGCAATTCAGATGGATTCGAGTACTGGAGGCTTTCTTATTCAAACCACCACCAATTGATCAGGTTGGTCTGACAGCTCCTTGCAGAGAACCCAGGCTCTGAAGTGAGATCCTGATCCACTGCCAACATCAAGCTGCTAAAGAAGTCTCCTCTGTCTTTAAGTGACCTTCTGGGCATTTGGGTGAGTCTTAGTCTCAAAGACTTTGTTTTTGAGGGGTGGGAGGGAGAGGAAGACTGAAGAAAGAGCATTATGGTGAATTAGTTTTTAATCTCCCTTTTCCTAAATTAATTTTCACAAGTAGCCACAGATACCTGTGGGAATGTTCCAGATGGTCCTATCTGTTGTTCATCATCTTTCCCTCTTTTGATGGCTATTCTTGGTTGTCAACTTGACTACAATTGGAATTAACTAAATCCCCAAAGACACATCTGGGGGTGGGGGAGGATTTTTGTTTAGTTTGAAGTGGGAAGACCCACTCCTAATCTGGATCTTTGATATGGGAAGACTCATGTCTAATCTGGGCCACACCTTCTGCTGGCAGCCTAGATAAAGAACATGGAAGAAGAAAGCCCTCTCTCGCCCTCTTCCTATCCCCTCTCCCTCTCCTTTTCCCTTTCTCCCTTTCCCTCTGTCTCTCTCACTCCCGTCCCCTCCCCTCTCTTTCCTTCTCTCCCTCTCCCCTTCCCTCTCCCTCTTTTTTCTCTCCCTCCCTCCCCTTTTCCCCCCTCTCTCTCCCCCCTCTTAAGTGCCACATTGGTGAATGTGATTTCCCATCCCCTCCCCCTCTCCTTTTCCCTCTGTCTCTCTCCCTCCCTCCCCTCTCCCCCCCCTCCTCCCTCTTAAGTGCCACATTGGTGAATGTGATTTAGCTGTGAGTCAACTCTATGCTTCTGAACATTAAATCCAGGAATCAGACACATTACCAGTCATAACCAGATTGGGCAGTTGCTGCCTTCTCCCTAAAGGAATAGTTCTGTTCTTGTAATTACAGCTTGGAGGAGGAGGGCAGAAACTAAGTGTCTGTGTGTGGGGGGAGGTTGGTGGAGAGTGGGTCTCAAAAGAACAGGGAGACAGTGGTGGCAGTGGGCCACTCAGCTCATCCCTCAGGGCTTCATCTTGCCCATAGAGAATGAACGAGGGGCATGGTCACCACAGGACAGAACATCAGGGTGGAATGCTGGTGCCCCCACCCCCCCATAAGGCTCAGTAAGCCTTAGATTTTAGAAGTCAAGTATATTTTGTTTATAAAATTAATTTTGAGGGGTTCAAACTACCAATAAATTTACTTATTTTAATCTTTTGACTTAGCATATCTTACCAAGATAAGCCTTTGAAATTGAGTGAGCTTTTCCCAAGGAAAAGTTACAGGATCCAACATTTCATCGCTTTCATCCAGAAGTTCAGCTAGATGCCATCAAGAGACAGAGAATGAAATTAGCAACAGGACATTGTGCCACTACATTACGATACAAACTTACATTATAAAGTCATGGAAGGAAACATGGCAGACTTAGATAAGTGAGTGTTAGTCCTAGGACCTGGGGCATCACTAAGCATCCTTCATCAGGAAGTAGAAGTGGGTCTAGAAGCTGTGGGTGGATAGGGATGTGATAGGAGGGATGAGGCTGGGGATGTAACCATGGGATACAAAAGCTGCAGGAGGACCTGGAGCAAAGGCCACAGTCAGGCCTCAGCACCTTCCTGTCAAGTGTCAGCGTCTACCTACGAGATTTATACCCACAATGCCTAAAACACTGGGAAATGAAAACCCACAGATACTCAAACAAGATTGCAACAAGTTTGAAAACTTAAATGTTACATTTCCAGAGGTTCATTGCATGGTCTCTCTTTACTTTATACACAGGACGCCCTCCAGGCCTGGTTCCCAGCCACAGCTGCTGTTCCTACCAGCTCTGGTTCCCTGGCATTTACCCAACATCTAACTTTACGCACAACTTGGATGACTTAAAAACATTTTTTGAATGTCCTAATATTCTGATTTAAAAAAAAAAAACTCCCTTGGTATGTGTAAGTTCAATCATGACTGGGTAAACTTGGGGTTCTTTGCAAAATAAAAAGGTTGGGGGGGGGCGTGGTATCACAGGGAAAAGGGATGAGAAAAACAGAGAGCAGAGTTCAAAGCAGAAAGAAGAGTAGGGGCTATGACGAAATGGCAGCCCTTAAAGACCCACTTCTTGTGCAGCTCTTCCCTGGTTTAGTGTGTTTTTCATGGGTATCTTGTTCTTTCTTTTCATGTCCTGGGGACTGAACCCAGGTACCTTGCTATGCTGGGCAAATGCTCTCCTATTGGGCTGTGTGTTCTAAAAGCTACATAGGAACACTCTGTGAAGGCTCCCTCCGATGCAAGGTTCGGAACCACCCAGTGTGCTGTGTTCAATGTTTCCAAGGTCAGAAATCCCACCAGCTTCTCACTGACACAGCAAAACTCAGAAAAATCCCTTGCTAAAGGTAACCGTGAGTCTTGCCCAGACTCAAACGCGCCACACAGAACCCAGCAACATCCTTGCTTCCACTTGGTGGGATCTACCTTTCTGGTTTGTTTGTCTGACACAGAGATTCCCTGTGTAGCCCTGGCTGCCCCAGAACCCACTCTGTAGACCAGGCTGGCCTCAGATTCAGAGATGCACCTGCCTTTGTCTCCTGAGTGCTGGGAATAGAGGTGTGTGCCACTGCACAAAGGCTCATGATCTACTGTCACACACTGAAAATCTGCACACGTATCCACACGGCTAGGAAGGATAGGTTAAAGGGCTAAGGGTCCCTACCTTCCTTTGCTGATCTGGGTTTTTTCTGAGGCAAAGGTGCATCTGAGAAGAAAGGCCTGCTCATTAGAGAGTACACGGCCATAGCATCCTTGAAGGCATTCCACTGCTGCTCATTGGACAGGAGGGACGTGCACAGAAGGGAGAAGGGCTCCATTTGATTGCTGATATACTGGCACTGCCTCCACCTCAGGTCCGGTACCCACTGGAGATGGCCATTTCTCCGTATTTCAAATATACCTGAGAGAGAAGGGAAACCGGTCACAGGGCAGAGGAACCCCGCACCTTCTAGTGACTCATCACAGAAGAGATAACTGGCAGGTATTTGTTGTCGAGCCAAGAGCAGCTTTATATCCAGAAATCAACTAGAGGGGTTGGGGATGCAGCTCAACAGCGGGATGTTTGACTGGCATGCATGAGGCCATGAGCTCTGTCTCCAGAACCATAATAGACAGACAGACAGACAGACGTACTAACTGGATACGTTTTGTTATGGGAGGAATGACAGCGCTGACCACTTTAACCCTTTCGGCACAGGGCTCAGTATTGTGTACATCCATCCTACAGTCACACACAACTCCTCTCCTCCAAGTTCTGGTGGCCAACAGCCTCTTCTGTTCATGTAAACTGACATCCTCAGACACCCCGTAGAGTGGTAGTTTGTATTTTTGTGACTATCTTACTTCATTCAACAAAAATGTCATTAAGGCTCAGTCACGCTCTCATATTTAATGGGATTTCCTTTCTTTTAAATCCCATTACAATTGCATTAATGCCTGAATTTGCTTATCCCTCCATCCACTGGCAGACACATGGCTGCACACATCTGTCCGTTATCATAAATGCACTGCTATGAACACAACTTCCAACATGCCTTCCAGATTCAGCCACAATCCTTTGCACATATACCTCGAGTGGGATTTTTGAGTTGACTGATTTTTCTGTCTTTAATGTTTTGGGAAAATGTCATTCTATTCTTCATCTTTACAATTCCACCACCAGGAGTTCATAAAGGTTAGAGGCCACTGCCGCAGCCAGTGCTCCTCACAGGTACACATGTGCAAGGATGGTTCTTAGCCAGCAGCTCTGTCTGGGATGTTTGGAACCTCTGGGACTTATAAGGAAGGACCTGCTAGCTGGGTGGGTCTTAACAGTGAAAGTCCACTTCTGCATCAGGTTCTAGCCCAGGCTTGCTGCTCCTTGATCCACTGGGGTGTGAAGGAGCCGTGTGGAAAGGCCCTGCTCTCAGTCTCAGATTGACACCCCTGAAAGTGTAACACCCTTCAAAGGATGAACCTAAATAATTCCTATTTCCTCAAATTATTTCTTTAGGTGTTTTGTACTAGTGACTAATACCAATAATATAGACCTTTTTCTTTGTTACCTGTTAGGACTTTTAAAAAAAGTGTGTATGGTAGTGTGTGCGCTATGTATGTATGTGAATGTGTATGTGTGGTGTATATTCGTGCATGTGTGTTGGTGGTATGTGTGTGTGGTGTGTGTGATATGTGTGTGTGTGGTGTGTGAGTGTGGTATGTGTGTATGTGTGGTGTGTGTATGCATGTGTGTGGTGGTGGTGTGTGTGTGGTGTGTGAGTGTGATATGTGTGTGTGTGTTTATGTGTGGTGTATGTGTGTGCATGTGTGTGTGGTATGTGAGTGTGATATGTATGTGTGGATGTGCTTGCACATGTGTGTACCAGCAGTGGCCAGAGATTGGTGGCTGGCAGTTTTGCTCAGCCATTTTCCGTCTCTGTTTTAAAACAGCATCTCTCAGTGAACCTGAAGCTCACAGTCAGAGCCACTGGCTGGCTGATGAGTTTGGCTACAGGAACATATGACTGAGCCTGGCTTAGGCATGTGGCTGCTGGGAGTCTGCCCTTAGTCACTCATGTTTTCACAGAAGGGTCTTTGCCAAGTGAGCCACTGCCTCCCTCTGCTGGAACTTTTATAGCTTCAGGCCTTATATTTACATCTCTAATCCCTTTAGACTGAATGCTAGTGTTTGGAATAAATAAAGGTCCAACTTCAGCCTTTGATATGTGCTCCTTCCATTTTCCCAATAACCGAACGCAAATATCTGAGAGTTAATTTCTGGGCTCTTTATTCTATGGCATTGACTTCTTTTTTTAAAGATTTATTTTAATTTTAAATTATTTTAAATTTTATTTTAAATGTATGTATGTGCATGTCTGTGTGGAAAAACATGCAGGAGAGTGCAGTTGCCCTCAGAGGTCAGAAGAGGGCGTCAGATCTCCTTGAGCTGGAGTCACAGGCAGTTGTGAGCCTTCCAGTGTGGGTGCTGGCAACCAAACCTGGGCCCTCTTTAGGCGCAGTATGTGCTCTTAACCGCTTAGCTCTTCCTAACCCCTTTGTTTATCTGTCTTTATTTGAACAAAATATTCAATGGCAGTGCAGTCTTATAACGTGTTTTAAATGAGAATGTGGGAGATATTCACTTTGGTACTCTTTAAAAAAAAAATCCATTTCTTGAGGTAGAATCTTTTTTCTTTTGTTGATCAGAGATCTTTTCTTTTTTAAACATTTATTTTCAGTTTTAAAAGTATTGGTATGTGTGTCTGCCTGTATGAGGGTATGTGCATATATGAGGGTATGTGCATATATGAGGGTATGTGCAGGTACTGACAGGCATTGGATCGTCATGGAACTGCAGTTATATGCAGTTGTGGTCTGCCTGAGGTGGATACTAGGGACCAAACTGGAGTCTTTTGCAAGAACAGAATATCCTCTTGCTGTTGAGTCATTTCTCCACTCCTGAGATCTATTTTTATATATTTATATCACACATTTCCCTCTCAGCATTGACTTTGCTACACCACAGAGCTTAAAAGATTCAGTCCTGGTGGGCAGTGGTGGCACAAACCTTTAATCCCAGCACTTGGGAAGCAGAGGAAGGCTGATCTCTGAGTTCTGAATTTGATGCCAGCCTGGTCTACAGAATGAGCTCCAAGACAGCTAGATTTACCCTGTCTTGAAAAACAAAACAAAACAAAACAAATAAAAAGAAAAGAGAAAACATTCAGTCATTATATAAGTACAGTGTCTTACTTATTGTTCTATTGCTGTGAAGAGACACCATGATCAAGGCAGCTCTGTTAAAATAAAGCATTTAATTAGAAGTCTGTTTACAGTTTCAGAGGGTCAGTCCATGATCGTTATGGCAAGAAGCAGACAGGCATGGGGTTGCAGCAGTAGCTGAGAGCTTTATATCCTGATCCACAGGCAGCAGACAGAAAGGGGAGTGGGGAGATTGTGGGCCTGGCATGGATTTTTGAAACCTTAAACCCTCAATGACACAGCTCCTCCTACAAGGCCACACCCCCTAATCCTTTCTAAACAGTTCCATTAACTGGAGACCAAGCATTCAAACATATAGGCCTCAGGGGGCCACTCTTACTCAAACTACCATAGATAGGTATGCTTTATGGCTCAAGTTTTCAATAGTAAGTAAAGAAATATTATCCAGGAAGCGGCCTGATGACATGGTAATCAATGTGTGTCCCTATTCACTATGACTAGGTCTTCCGCTTTACATTAAGACCACCACAAACTTGCCAGTTACAATTTATTTATTATTTATTCACTCACTCACTCACTCATTAAAAAATGAGTAAGGGGGTTCATGAGATCTAGGCTAGCCCAGCTACATAGTGAGATGTTTTCTCACAAGCAAACAAATGAAGTACTGTGTGTGATACATTGGCGAATCTGATATAGAACTTGGCTCAATTACAGAGTAGAAACCCTCAAAACCTTCTAATATTTTACAAGGAAACATATTTTAGTGTTGTTGTTGTTGTTTTTAAACACATCCAGAGAAATTACTTGTACTTACTATTAAGTCTAGGCTTGGATAGTATATTTTTAATATTTATCAAAATGCTGGTATATAAAAAGATGTTCCATTCCTCTTCTGGTAGAAATCCTATGTCGTCTGCCATCAGAGTGTCACTGGAATTCCCTCTCATGATGGTGGTGCAAAGTGCGAAGGAGAAGCAGAGTTTATGCTCATTGAATAGCGCTGAAGAGACCACCTACAGAAACCACGACTGTCACACGAGCCTGAGAGGCAGTGCTGGGGAAACCCACCGTGACTGGGTAGCTTACCTTAAACACATTTCTTGTCAGCGTTTCTATTGCGTTTTTGATATTCTCGGCTAAGGGAATTCTCTCACTCTCCAGATTCTCTTGCTCTGAGGAACTTAGGGAAACCTCATCGGCTTTTTCCTGAGAAGTCTCATCTGTCTTCCAATCATGCTTTTCTTCTTTGGTTTTGGAAACTGTAAAGGAAACAAAAACCCCCCGGAGCCACTCCAGGGAGAACTGGTACATCTTCTCCACATGCGAGAGGCCGGCCACCACGAAGTAAAGCAGGGCGCCCCTAGTGGCGATAGGGAGGTAGTTCTTGCGCGTTGCTTGAATTTTGCTTTCCGCCTTTTCCGTTTCTTTGATACGTTTGGAAATCTCATTTGAAGTCATTTTGCATTTTCTCAGGGTTTCTACAATCTCTTCATCATCTAACACACTTCCTAAAAATGAACAAAACACGAATTTGAATGAAAACCTCTTGAAATAGCAACTTCCCTGGTCTGGGCGTTGTGAGGATTTTCACTGTGGGCTGTTTGTCGGTTTTGTTGAGTTGGAAGTTTCATTAAAGTAAGTTTAATTTAAGATGGAAGGTGAGGGTTAAGAAAGAAGGAGGAGCTCAGAAAAAGTAAAGACAGAGGCAGTCATGGGCTCGGATTCCAGAGAAGTGCTACTCCGACCATTTTGAAACGAATATGCCACGTTTATAAGAAGTAGGATTGGCAGTACGCAGGCTCCATTCCCCACTCCTTTTTAAAAACTCTTTCTGAACTCTATTTTTAATATAGGAACATAGTAAGTACCAATTTCTTCATAAACAATACATTTGACCACACACACCCCCCACACGCACAGAGGCTGGGGATGTAGCTTAGTGGTTGCATGTATAAGACCCTGGGGTTTTTAATCACTAGCCCATCCCCCAATCCAGACCACGGCAAGCATACTGTTATTTTCTGTAATACACTCTGCTATTTTCATTTGACCAGTGAGGGCCATCCCTCAGCTGCTAGCAGACTGCCACTCTTGAACAAGCAGCACACTAGACCGAGAGAGTCTTCCTTCCCACTTCCTTATTTCAAGGGATCGCTCGGATTCTCATTACAAACTTTCTTTTCTTTCTTTCTTTCTTTCTTTCTTTCTTTCTTTCTTTCTTTCTTTCTTTCTTTCTTTCTTTCTTTTGTTGCTCTCCTTCCTTCCTTCCTTCCTTCCTTCCTTCCTTCCTTCCTTCCTTCCTTCCTTCCTTCCTTCTTTCCTTTTTTTGAGACCAATATTGCAATGTAGACTAGACTTATCTTGAATTCACTGAGACCCACGTATTAAAGTGCCACCACACTTGGCTTTTTACTTCTATTTTTAGGGAACAGTTATGGGCGCTAGAGAGGCGGCTCATGGATTCAGAGAGTATGGCGCCCTTGCAGAGGCCACTGTTCTGTTTTCAGCACTCATGCCCAGTTCCTGGCTCAGATGCCCCTCTACCTCCTCTTCTGGGCTCTGTAGGCACCTGTGCACTCCCCTCAAACACACATCATTATAAAATAAAATAAAACACTTAAAAAGGATTTTTTTTAATTAAAAATCATTTTTAGTAAATGTTAGCAGCTAAAATTATCTCAATACTCTAACAGAACAAAAGCCTGGCAGGGCATAAATATAAAAATATGAAGGCACAAATTAGATGCATGTGCTTCTCTGATGGGCGTTAAACTATTTTCACTTGTTCCATTTGAGTGGCTCAGAGAATGTTGTTGCCTGTGCCTGTGCATCATGTTAGATCAACTGGTACCCTGTATGTACACTGAAGAGCACCCAGAAGTATTTCAAACCCCGTCAAGGTTTTTTTTCTTTTACTGAAAATGGATTTTTTTCCTATGATATATCTCAGTTATAGTCTCCCCTCTTCTCCCAGGTGCTCCCCACCTCCCCTCCCATCTGAGCGCACCCCTTTCTGTCTCTCATTAGAAAACAAACTGGCTTCTAAGGGATGATAATAATAAAATAAAATGTAATAAAGTAAAATAAAAATAAAGATGTTACAATAGGGATAAAAGAAAACAGAATGAACAGAGCCCCAGAGAAGGCACAGGACCACAGAGGAAAACACCGAGATCCACTCATTTGCACAGTCAAGAATACCAGAGAACCATGAAACCAGAAGCCATAATATATTTGCAAAGGATCTGAAGCATAAAAAATAAACAAACAAATAAGATGCCCTGACATGACATTATGAGACAAAAAAATCGTAGCCATCCTTTTGATACTATTGATGAATTTTTGTTTTTTAATTTTTAAAGATTTGTTTATTTTTATTTTACACATATGAATGTTTTGCCTGCATGCATGTCTGTGTACCATGTGAGTTCAGCACCCATTGAGATCACAAGAGGGCATCAGAGCCCCTGGAACTGAGTTTACAGATGCTTGTGGGCTGACAGGTAGGTGCTGGGAACCGAACCCAGGGCCTCTGAAATGCGCAGTGATCTTCACTGCGGAGTCCTCTCTCCAGCTTCCTCGGTTTTAGGTTATTTTGGTAAAGGATCTGGTACCACCAGGCTTTTATTCCAGGCCATGCCCCCTTTCTATTAGACCAACAGTAATTAATTAATTACAGTGAATAGTAAAAGTAAATCCACATGGGGGTCGGTCTCAGGCTCCAACTCCAGCACCCAGGAGGCTCCGGCAGAAGGAATGTCACCTCGAGGCTAGCCTGGATTACTTGGATCCTAAAAAAATAGCAGGCAGAACCTGTCTGTGACATTCCAGGTCAGTCAAGTGCCTCACTGGACATTTGGATTAAAAAATCAAGAGAAAGACGTACAAGTTCTATCTACATGTAACCTCGAGAACTACTTTATTTGAGAAACATACTGAGTCTCCTAATGAGACACAAGCTAAGATGCAGTTCAGGGTCAGAAAGACGGTGCTTCATTCTGGTTGGCTTTGGCACAGTTACATCAGTGTGAGCCAGGAAGTTAGCACAAACTTATTTTTTACTGTTACAAAAGATATTCTTAGATATTCTTCCAGCAAAAGGAACACAATTTTGACTTCTTTGCTAATAAATACCATATTTTAACATGATTGTTCTCTGTGAAAGGTCCTTTAGGGTTAACACTTGGTGACCCTATCTTTTGGTGTCTGCAGCCAGCCCTGAGGTGTGAAGTAGCTGGGAGATGCCTGGAGAGAGTCCAGCATTGGGAGGGAGCCAATCAGCCCTGCTAAGATTTGCTTATAGTTTTAGGTGTAGTGTTTGGTGGTCGGATATGAGCAGACAGTGTTAGGGTCGAAGCTGAACATCAGTGTTCACATTGTGACTCATAGAAGTGCACAGGGCTCTCCTGTTCTGACTGGTTATCTGGTACTAACGGAGGCTAGGCATGGTTGGTACCAATCAGAAAATAAACTCATGCCTTTCCCTTGACTTTTTAAGTCTCTTGATTGTACTACGTTTCCTTCCTCACCTTCTGCTTTCTGGAGTAAGGTCAATGTTTTATCCTCCAGCTCCTCCAGAGTTATAGCATCAAGAGAAATACTCTCCAATAACTGGGCACGCTGATTTTCTAAATGAGGAACTTCGTGACTTACTACTGTAGATAGGAGCTCATCTTGCAAACCTTGGAATGTTACAGTGAAGTTGATAATAGTAACAAAGTTATAAACGGATGGAAAAAAATTGGGGTTTTCTAGTTCTGTAGATAAGTACAACCTAAAAATGAGAAAAATACTAGTTATTCAAAGAGCTTGCAGAAGAAAACAATGAAATCAAATGTTTAAATAATATATAAATGGTATTTTCCTAGAAGTGAAAAGATCCATTTGTAGTGTTATTCATCTTTGAGCTCAGTGTATGCTCTTGGTTTGTACTATGTGAGCAAGTCTGTATTTAGACTTTAAAAACAGCCATAAATGATATCCTTACTAGATTTATTTAATCTAAGGCAGGGGGAAAGACAAATGTCACAGGAGTTTTGATGCCACTAGATCATTGTGAAGAATGGCTTCTTTGCTGAGGGCATAAGACAGTGGGATTGGGTCAAGAAGTGTCAGCTGGGACTTTCTGGACTCTGGCTGAAGAGCACCTGGGCAGAGAGGAGGGGAGGGCAGAGGGTGGGGGTGGCTTTGAGAAGCTGTGAGGACTGAGATTCTAGGTTTTAGCTTGTTTATGTAGCAACCAACTAGAGCAGGGGCATGCTCTACTCTATTTTTAAAAGGTAAGGCTGAGGCTGGGGCATGGCCAGAGAGTAGAGTTCTGTTCCCACGTCTTGCCTTTTAAATCAGCACCCTCTTCCCACCCTGTGGAAGAAATCCATTCTTGGTATCAGTTGGCCACAGTTGCTCTGACTCTCCTGTTTTTGCTCACAAAGAAGCAACGGTCTCACAGGACCCAATGGGCTTCTCTCCTAGAAACTGTGTTTCTGTGATGCCGAATGTCACCTCCAACAGCTATTCGTGAAGTTGGCTCAGAGTGGGGAGGTGGCTTCCTGGTAGAGAAGCCTGCCTGCCAGGCAGTTTAGGGACAGGGACCTAAAAATTGGACAGAGTTGATTCTTGCCCTTGAAAAGAGACCAGAAACAGCCCTGGTTCTAACCACACTTCAGTCCTGGTCAGAGACCAAAACACCAGATGTGTTTAGGGGCACTGGTTACTGTTCTGTCTTCTTGCTATCTTTCTTAAAGCTAGGGAGGCATATGTACCCCTGTGCGTGGGATGAGTGGGTGACCTGGATGAGCCCCTGGATAAGGACCCTTGATGACGCCACAGCCTTGTGGGCTGCTCTTGGTGCACGGGAGCTCCGTTTGCCTCCTCCTCTTATGTTTCACCCAGGAGCCAGGAGTGCATTTCTTCACCCTTGCTGCTTCCCATGGAATTCAGGGTTTGAGTTTGAGAGATAAGGGACCTCGAAGTCCCCAGCCCTGGTGGCTTTGGTGGTTGCTGACTGTCTAGAAACCCAAGCACTCTAGTTACTGTTCATCTGAGGTGAGGTCTCTGCTGCTGCCAAGGATCCCCAGTTTCCTACCTCCTTAAGCAACATCTCTTCTTGTTCCAAATATCAAATATGCATTCATGTGTGTTTGCTTGTATGTGTTGTGTAGGGGAGTGTGTGTATATGTGTGTGTGTGTGTGTGTGTGTCTGACTTCAAGTAATTTTCCTCAGATGCGCTCCACCTTATTTCCCGAGGCAGGATCTCTCAGTAGGTGAGGATGGCAGGCCATTGAACTCTAGGGATTGTCTTGTCTCTGCCTTCCCACTGCAGAGGTTACAAGGATATATCACCCTTTACACATGCTGTTCTGAACCCAGATGGTCGTGCGTCACGGCAAATACTTTATGGACTGAGCCAACGTGTCAGCCCTGGATTTTTGTTTCTTTTTTTTCATTTTTCTTTTTCTTTTTGGTTTTTCGAGACAGGGTTTCTCTGTGTAGCCCTGGCTATCCTGACACTCACTCTGTAGACCAGGCTGGCCTCAAACTCAGAAATCTGCCTGCCTCTGCCTCCCAAGTGCTGGGATTAAAGGCGTGCACCACCACCACCCGGCTGGATTTTTGTTTCTTAAAGTGGCCAAAGCTTACCGTGCTGTGTTATTTGTGTTGTCTGTGGGAATCAGATCAGACCTCTTTGCTAAGTGAGTCAGGCTTTCCCGCTTCGTGACTTCCTGCTCAGCTCAGGTCTGAGTTACAGTTCCCTTCAGTCTGACAACACTGATAAAACCCACTCTCGTTTCTGAGTGTGGGTGGCAGCCACAACCCACAAAACCCAAAGGAATGTTCATGATACAATGACCCTTCTCCCTCAGGATTAGGCTCACCAGAACTGAAGCACGTGGCTTTCAATGTGACTTATTTTTTAAAAAAAGTCTAGATTTGACTATGAGAGACATTACCTGAAATTTTTATTGAATTCAATCTCAGTATCATCGATTTTGATGTAATATTGCCCTCTTTTCTGGCAAACATCCTTCTTTAGCATTGCCCTCAAATTGGGAGGGAATGTTTCAGGGACATTCTGAAAAAAATCCAATACACACACACACACACACACACACACACACAATATCATCTTAAGTAAATTAGTTGAAAAGACACATTGCTGATGCCAGCAGAGAAAGACAGAGATAAGAGAACTAAACCATGTGCATATGTGCATATGCGTGTATGTGTGCACATATATAACACATATCCAATGCATATAAGTACTGGACTATGTGCACATGTGGGCATATATATTTCACAAGTACACTGCATGTGTATAAGTGCAATTCTGTATACATTTATTTAACAAAGACCTGGACACTTGGCACCTCTAGTCTTTGTGCTCACTGTGTATAATAACATGGCCTGCTATAGAAAGGAGGAGTCAGGCTCCATGGTCCACATACCTGCAGGAGGACAGGGTCTCCTGCTTGCATGGCAATCACCAGTTTTTTGGTGTAATTGCTATCTTGAGCAGAAATCTCTTGCAGCCTGGGCCCTTCCATCTGGCGGATCCAGTGGAGTGCTTGCTTGTGCGGGTCGATCACCAGTGGCCACTGCTTTGTCCTTTTCATCAAAATGGCATTTTCTGCCAAATGCTGCCCAAGAGGCAGCCCTTGATTATGCCACCGGCGAATCTGAAATAGAAATGCTAGTATCTTCACCATTTCAGAAGCTTCAGACCAACCTGGAGTCATGAAAGATGTGTCACAACCATTGATTGCTTTTAGATAAACACCCCGTAAAACGACGAGGGAACAGACAGTTTAAAGCAAGTTGGATTTTTGTTATGATGAGCAATTTAAGACATTGTGGGAACAGAAAAGAGACATATAGGCAGTGGCCCACTTCCAGGATTTCAGACTCTCTACATGTGGAAACACACAGTCACTCAGAGCTATGAAAACTGACAGTAGGAACTCTATTTTACAACTTTAACCTATAAAGCACTTGCACTGAATCTCATTAATTTTCTCATTAATTTCTCAGGTGGAGAAACTGAGACAGAAAGTCCAGAGATGTGCCTATGACGTGCCAGCATGAGGAGCAGCTAGGACCAGGCTCCGAGCTACCTCTGTTTCGATGAGCCTCTCGCTCATCTCACAGCCTCCTTTCCCTTCTCACTCCCGTTTCCCTGCAGTCTTAGTGTGCTAAGAGGAAAAAGTCAATGGAGCCGGAGGAGGTGAGACAAGGAACGGATACCAGGGACGCTGCTGGCTACAGGAACAGGGTTTCCCTGGGAAAGGCAAGGGGCCTTTTGGTTCTAGATGGAACAAGGGGTTTTTCTCCTGTGTAGGGGCCAGCCTGTGAAGAACTGCATGCTGGTGAGTTTTGCCTGAAGGAGATGGGAGGAACCCCGAGGAATCTAAGGAGAGTAAGATGGCTTCTTAAGCTGCTGAGACAAGACAGGAGTGAACCTCACAGCGGTGACGACAGATGAATTCTCCAGACCGGTTTTTATTTCTTCCGAAGCTAATACTCCCGCAACACTGTTCTCATTTTACTTGTATATTTGTAAATGGTATCATTTATTTTTTAACCTCTTGGCTTTAGATAAATAGAATCTCCATGATTTTGTTACTATCTGACCTCATCCACTTTATGTGTTAGGCTTACTCTTTCTCGTTATAACTTTTGAGCATATTAAGATTTCTTTTTCCAAAGGCAGTTGGACTTATCTGACCGGCATGAATGATTCTTTGATGAACATGCCCAGTTATGTATGCATTTCTCTTTTTCTTTTGAGAAAGTGTTATTCTGTAGCCCAGGCTTGAACTCACAGCCTTCTTATCTCTGCCCAAGTGCTGGGGTTACAAGTGTGTCTGCCATTCGGGGCTTGTATACATGTCGTTTAGGTAAAATACTATGAGATAAAGGTTGGATTACAGGAGAGAGAGAGAGAGAGAGAGAGAGAGAGAGAGAGAGAGAGAGAGAGAGAGAGAGAGAGAGAGGAGAGAGAGAGAATATATGTATATGTATATATATGTGTGTATGTATATATATATATATATATATATGAGTAGTATCAGTTTAAAGATAATTGTAGCATTTTATAGCCTCAACAACAGTTATGAGGGTTTTTTGTCTACCCTGTGGTAGCTGCCACTTGGTATCTTATTTGGGACTTGATTTATGGTCTCACAGTGAAGATCAGCAGCTAAATGTGCTTTGTGCTTATTGGCTACTTGCATACTGTCCTTGTGACCTGAAAATTCAATCCTGTGGCCCATGGGTCAACTGAGCTTTATGTCTTGTGTTTACTGATGTGTAGCAGTTCTTCCTATACACTGGACAGAGCTCTTTAAAATTCATATGACAAATAAAGTGACAGTTGGACTCCGGCCTACCTATATAACTTTTTTCTTTTTGAGACAGAGTGTCTCTATGGTAGCTCTGGCTGCTTTAGACCTCACTATGTAGCATACTGCTCAAACTCAGAGATTTACCTGCCTCTGCCTCTTAAGTGCTGGGATTAAAGATGTGTGCCACCATGCATGGCTATTTTATACCATCTTAATTGTGTCTTATTTTCAAGATCTGTCATTTTCCAATTATCAAATGTAAATAAAATTTATTTGTATTTTATATCTGAGTTTTCCTGCATGTGTGCATGTGTACCATGTGACTACAGTACTCTCAGAGGCTCAAAGAGAGCATTTGATCCCCTGGGACTGGCCTTACAGATGCTTGTGTACTGCCATGTGGGTGCTGGGACCCAAACCTGGGGTCTCTACAGAGCAGCTCATGCTCCTAAGTGCTGAGCCATCTCTCCAGCTGATTTTATCTTCTGATGAGTAAAGGTCTCAATTTTAATCTAATTGGTCAGATATTTTTCTATTATGGCTAAAGTTATTTAAGAGATTTAAAAAAAATCTCATATATATATATATATATGAGCTATGAAAACTGACAGTAGGAACTCTAATTTATAACCGTAACCTATGAAGCACTTGCATTGAATCTCATTAATTTTCTCATTAATTTCTCAGGTGGAGAAACTGAGACTTAAAGTCCAGAGGTGCCTATGGCATGCACTAATATATGTATATATATTGGTGTTTTGACTATATACGCACACACACACACACACACACACACACACGAGCGTCTGTAGGAGGGTGTTGGATTCCTTGGAACAGGTGTTACAGACAGTTGTGAGTTACCATGAGGGTTCTGGGAATTGAACCCTGGTCCTCTGGAAGAGCAGCTGATGCTCTTAAGTGCCGAGTCTCTATCTAAGAGATCTTTGCTGGGGTGTGGTGGCACACGCCTTTAATCCCAGCACGCCAGAGGCAGAGGCAGGCGGATTTCTGAGTTCGAGGCCAGCCTGGTCTACAAAGTGAGTTCCAGGACAAGCCAGGGCTACACAGAGAAACCCTGTCTCAAAAAACCAAAAAAAAAAAAAAAAAAAAAAAAAAGAGATCTTTTTTCTTAACTTAGGGTCAAGCACATGTCCTAAATTGAGCTTAATTTGTGTTTCACATCTAGGCAACTGAACTTAAGTACAACCACATTTTTGAATGTGATATGAAATACTGTTTTATTAAAAAAATAGATATTCAATTGCCCAGCACCATCTCCTGTGTGCTGTGTGTGCCACGGCCTTTGCTGTGATGCTGATGTCTTTGGTGTGTAGGGCTCATTCTGTACTCTTAGTTCTGCTCTTAGGTATACTTTGTATTGGCTTAAAGAATCCCACTCTCAAAACTGCACAGCTCTAATGTGATCCTTCATAGCTTGATGAATAGCTATTTCCAGCATGGGCTTGAATATTTTGGGTGTTTTTGCTTTTGTTTTTATTTTTTGAGACAGGGTTTCTCTGTGTAGCCCTGGCTGTCCTGGAACTCACTTTGTAGACCAGGCTGGCCTCGAACTCAGAAATCCGCCTGCCTCTGCCTCCCAAGTGCTGGGGTTAAAGGCGTGCGCCACCACACCTGGTACATATTTTGGATTTTTATCCTCTCTTACAACTTTGAAGTCAGGGATCAGGGCACACACTGTGCTTGAATGTTGGCTAGGATTTAGATGAGTTTGGGAAGAACTGAATGATTTAGAATAGTGAGTTTTCCAAGTTTTGAGTTTGACATGACTTTTGTTTCTTAAAATTTATCCCGGGAACTTACGGGTTCCTTTTTCAAGTTTTGTGTATATTCTGATAGGTTCATTTTGACTCTCTGATCAGTGGCCTCAGTGGTTGAACGAAACTGTGAAGGAAGAGTTCACAACCCTTTCACTCCTATATCCCTCATGCCTCTAAACCCAGCACAGCACCCTGTGGGCTACGCTGTAATCTGTACGCTGTAATTGGCTGCCTCTGGACGGACCCTGGTCCCCATGAAGAATGTTAGCAGCTGCTTTCTAGAATCAGAAACCTCCTTCAGGACTTTGTTTTCGTAAGTTGAAAGGTCAGCTTGTTGGGAACTTGCCCTAGGGGCTCCCTCCCTTTGTTGGGGCCTTGCCCTCTGGCTCCCTTCTCTTTGTTTTGGGCCTCCCCTTACGGGTATAAGTTTCCTTAACAATTACAGCAACACCAAGCTTCCAGGTCTCCTTTTCTCTCCACTGCTTTTCAGTTCTGTGTTGGACAAACTCTCAGGACCTGGGCAGAAGGCAGCCTGATCCTTCACTCAACTCTCACTGGGATGGCTTCCGTCCTCACTGCTATGAAAGTCCTCCGTCCCCTCTGAAGTCTGTTGAGCCTTGACAGTCCTCTTTGATCTCAGTATTTCTGTCTGTCTGATGGTCCCTGTTAGCATGGATCATTAAGCTCTGCTTGCAGCTTTTAACTGCTTTTCCAGTTCAGAGTTTCAGGACCTCCTACATTCCTATACAAAAAACTATAACAGTTTCTGGTTCCTCACAGAAACATCTGACTCCCTGGTACCAACGTCTGCTGCTGCTCTGACAGAACACAACAGCGTGACTCACAGGAGGACAGGCTTCACAGGGGAATGTCATGAGTCTATTACGGTGGGGAGCTGTGGTGGCTTGAATATGCTTGTCCTGGGGAGTGGCACTATTTGGAGATGTGGCTTTGTTGGAATAGGTATGTCACTGTGACCTTGGACTTTAAAACCCTCCTCCTAACTTCCTGGAAGCCAGTCTTCTCCTAGAGGCTTCAGATGAAGATGTAGAACTCTCAGCTCCTCCTGCACCATGCCTGCCTGGACTCGGCCATGCTCCTGCCTTGATGATAATGGACTGAACCTTTGAACCTGTAAGGCAGCTCCAATTAACTGTTATCCTTATAGGAGTTGCCTTGGTCATAGTGTCTCTTCACAGCTAAAACCCATGAAGCTCAGGCATGGCGGCAGAGCAGGAAGCTGAGAGCTCGTCTCTTCAGATATAAGCTTCAAGATAGCAAAGTGTAAGTGAATCCTTTTACTCTCAAAGCACACCTCCAGTGATGAACTTCCTCCAACTGCTCATAGGAGCGTCTCTGAAGAGTGCCACCAACTAGGGACCCAGTATTTAGCTACATGAGCCCATGGAGGAGACACCACTCAAACCACCTCCGTACTTTATCTGTTTTCTCTATAGTTTTCAGGAAATGTTTGCTTAATATTCGAAGTCATGTCATCAGTATACAAGTTTAGAATTGTTTAATATAGTTCGGGAGAGTCAAACCCATCCCTTAGTTCAAAGTAAGAAACTTTTTAAACTTCAGTCCTCTTTTCTGGGCCACAGAGACCATTTCACTTTTTATCTGTAATCTGTGGAACGTTTTCTCCTTGTTAAAAAAAAAATCTCAATCCTAATATTTTGGATGTGTTCTTTCTAAGCGACATGTGGCTTCTGTTTTGTGCACTGATATGAACTATTGCAAGCTCTTACAGTTCTAGACTTTTGACTGGAGCATTTAGTTCACGTACATCTAATGTGATCATGGTATGTTTGGGCTCAGGCCGTTACTCATTATGAAACGAAGAAGCCGTTGTTTCCTCCTAAGACCTCATGGTTGAGAGCCCCATGCAAGTAGAGATATTACCAAAGGAGCCAATCTAAAAATGCTGAGGATTAAAAGGTAGCCATTTCTCCTTTCCAATCTGTTAAATACCTCCAAAGGACTTATATACAGAGATAACAGATATATTGGTAAATATAGGCCGTGCTTTGGGCTCTGGCTAAGAATGCACCCATTCAACAATAGCACTAAATTTATTAAAACATGTTAGAGAGAGGAACTGGCTAGATTCATTTTAACAGACTGGTAGCAATAGGAAGAATATTCTCCAAACCTTATTAGACAATGGGAAATGGGATAGATAGAGAAAACCGAGGTATTAGGTCTGGAAGTAAAAAAGGAAAAAGAAAAGGCTGAAAACTGCAATACTTTCATTTGTCATAATAATTTAAGGAAAATATCTAGGATTAAAACAAAACAAAACAAAACAAAACAAAATACAACCCCTACACAAACTCCTCCAACCCAGCCCCACCTGCAGCCGCTTACTTGGATAATAGAATTATGTTACTACCTCATTTTTTTCTGCCATCACGTCAATTAAGGAAAAATTGGGTGACAAGATGATTTCTGCCCGAGTGCAGAAGTCTTTCCATTTCTGAATCACCAGCTCTCGGAACTCTGGCGTTAAGACTCCGATGTAGGCGAGGCATGCGGATGAAAGGAATGTGTCACCACAGACGCCTTTCAGCTTGCAGTCTATCTCGTTGATCGTTTCTTGCCATCGGATCTGAGTGTCAAGATATGATTCAGGTTATTGACTTGGTACTATGAAATATTTATGAGTTGATGCTATGAAATACTTACATGTATGTGCAGTGTATATTTGTGTGTGTGCGCGTGCGCACACACTCTTGCCCATGTGTGTATGTGTGTGGGTGTGTGTGCGCGTGCGTGTAGCACTCTGCCTAGGCTAATCCGCTCATTATCATCATTATTATAATTGAGACAGGTCTCTCACTGAACCTGGAGCTCAATGGCTTGGGCTATACCACTGACCAGCAAGCCCCCAGACCTACCTGTTTCTATCTCTAGCCCTGGGGTTCAGGTGCACTTTAACATGGGTGCCGACGATCTAAACTCAGTTCCTCATACTTGGGCAGGCACTTGCCTCACTGAGCCATCTCGCTAGCCTGATGCTATGAGACACTTTAAAAATGAATGGTCTCTACATTGGAGCTATCATTGCTATTACCATTCTCAAGTGAATAACATTTAAAACTGGCCAGGACGGGCGTGGTGGCACATATCTGCAAACTCAGCACTCCAGAGGGAACACTGACCTCCAGTCCTGGTGACAGAGCTGGAAGGTGGCTTTCCCTGGGGTACTGTCGCATGCTGCCTGAAACTACCTGGCAAGCCAGTTTCTTATAGAGATCAGGAGAAAAATCTCATTCAGATAAAACAAGAATTCTGTTAGCTTTGAAACAGAAGTAGACAGACTACAAAACTCTTACCCTGTCTCCTGCCAGAGATCTGTTTTCTGAGAGGAAAACTAGTCCTGACCAAGGCTAGCTTTGGCACCATCATGAGAACTTGTCTCACAAAAGTACCAGGCAAGCACAGTCACATTCTATTATTATTGGTGCACCGTTGTCCCCAACCCCCTGCTGTGCATTCACTGCCCAGAGATGCTTTATCTTGGAATTCTTACTTGACACTTCATCATCCCCTTGTCCCGCAAAGATACCCCCGAGGCATGGTGATGGACAGAGGCAGGCATCCAGTTTGTCAGTTCAAGGCCAGCATTGGCCTCTGTAGTTAATTCCAGGCCAGCCAGAGCTACAGAGTGAGACCCTATCTCAAAACAAAGAAACAAACAAATTTTCTTTTAAAGTTTAAAAAAAAAAATGCCACTGACTCATGTTCAGAGGAGCGCAGGGAAGACCATGCACGTGCTGCTGGGTCACTGGCTAAAGCTCGGGTAACAGAAGCAAGCGTACTTCCCTAGGAGCTGAGGCTAGGAAGGACGCTGGTGCTCCCCAGCTCCTAGCAGCCACTGGACCCTTAGGGAAACCAGTCGGGTTTTAGGATGTCAGTCTCCCTTGGTTGATGTGACACACTATATTTGTATCACAGCCCATCTCTGTACTTAGAGTGCTTTCCACAATATATGCATTTAAATAATTATAACAAAGTAGAGTTATCTTGGGGATTTTTTAATATCCTTTGGGATGGATGGGGGGTTGTGACTAAGTCAAGGATTTTAGCCAGCTTTACTAGGAGGGAATAGAAACATTTGAAACTTAGATGAAAGGGGCCAGAAGACTGACAGAACAAGAGAACTTTCCCTTTCCCTTCTAACAACACCTGCTTTGTGTTGTCTGCACCCACACACTTAGCCTGCATTCTGCCAGAGCTGGGGAGGAAAACTCATGATGCTGTCCCTGAAAGGTTTCCCTGGGCCTCAGCACACACAAACGAACGAACGCGCTGCTGCCTTAGCGACAGGGGAGGCGAGCCTTTTTTTTTTTTTTCAGGTTTGTTGAACCCCATGAGAACGAGTAGAGGGAATAAAAAGGCCAAGGGAAGCCATACCTTCTCGTCCTCCAGGACGGTCAGCAGGACGGATGCGCACTGGAGGCGCTTGGTGGCCAGCTTTTTCCGAGACGCCAGTTGATGCTTTTCAGTAACAATGTCTCTGTAGGACGTGTGCAGGAACTGCAGATGATCTTCAATCTGAAAGACAGTCCACCAGTCGTCATTGAGTCTCACTCAGTGTCTGTCACAAAAGGTTCGTCTGTCACCTCTCTTGCCTTAGCAGGTAACATTTCCCTAGGAAACCTCCCCACATGGATTGCGTGAATGACCCTCCACCCCGCAGTGCTTTGAAATGCTGCCTGCTTTCTAAGAAAGCCCCTCTCGACATCCTAAGCATTCAAAGACTCACCATCTTAAAGCTATTTCTTCACAAAGATAGCCCTATGCCATAGCTAAATTTGGACTCTTAAAAACAAAATGGCTGAGGGCTGGGGGTGTAGCTCAGCTGGTGGGAAGCTCTCCTTGGTGCGAGAGCATCTACAACACATTTTCGGTGCCGTATGAAACCAGGTACACTGACACACCAGCCTGTGCTCAGGAGCTAGATACAGGAGGGAGCGTCATAAATTCAAAGTCATTGTCAACTACCCAGAGAGCACACCCTGGATGACTGTTTCAAATAAAGAAAGAAAACAGCGGACCTTCCCTGCTCCAAATGTGCTGAGCAGACCTGAGGAGTAGACAGGTTAGGACATAGGGATGAACTGAGCCTGAGACAGCTTGTAGGCCATGCATAGACACCCACAGAAACCATGCTTTGCTGGTGCTGTGGTCCAAGTATAGAACGCTCCCCCCATAGGCCCACGTGGTAAAGGCGGCTCTCCAACCTTTGGCACTGTTAGGAGGTAAGGAACCTTTAGCAGGTGAGACCTCCAGAAGGAGGTTAGTTAACTGGCAGCATGCCCGTCTGCCCGACTGAGGCGTTATCAGAGCCCCCAGTCCTTCTTTTTACCCCAAGCTGCTTCCTGGCCATTGTGAAGGGAGTAGGCCTCTCTGTTCCCACAGGGTGTACTGTGCCACACAGGCCCAAAGAAGCAGGGTCAAATGACCATGGACTAAACTGGAGTAAAAACCAACCTTTTTTGTCTTGACTTTATACATTTGAGTATCTCAGGTTTCTGAAATAATGATAAAAAGCTAACACAGAGGGTATGACATGAAATCTTGAATATGGTGTGTGTGTGTATATAAGTGCAAATATGTTGATATGATTTTGTAGATATAGTGTAAAACTATATATCTAACTTATGTAACATGTAAGTATATGTTATATACATAAAATTATATAAACAGAATTGTATTTGCTATGATCTGTAAATTTTTTCCTTATTTTATAGATGTTATTTTTTAAAAGTATGAACCTAAACTTTACAAAAATATATTTTATAAAAATATATCCATTATGAGCTGTCTGTGGTAGGACTAATTTTTAAGAGAGAGAGTGTGTGTGTGTGTGTGTGTGTGTGTGTTGTGTGGGTATGTGCACACCTGTGCAGCTGTCATGGAGGCCAGAAGAGGGCATCAGTTCCCCCTGACACTGACTGATGTAGGACCTGGGAACAAAACTCAGGGTCTCTGTAAGGGCAGCGATTAGTCACTGCTTCAGCCCCTCGTCTCTACTTTTAGCTTTGTCTTTGCTTGTTCATGTCTCCTGTTTCCCTGGATACTCATGACCAGTTATTTAAAGTACAGGGCATAACTGTAAAATTAAACATACAGTTATATGGTGGGCACTGTACTTCCTAAAGGATGTTCCGATGAGCATGTGGGTGACTAGTAAATTCTAGACCTATTTCCCAGAGTTCTCTAGAATTTTCAGAAGTATTTTCAACATCCAAGTCCAGATAGACAAAAGACAGATATTTGCAATGGAAGATAGTATGCATCAGGACATTCCCATAAAAGGTGTAAAGCCAGCGGCTCTAACTATAGCTCAGGCAGTAGCATGGAATTTGCACTTAAGAAACATATTGAGCAGACCCACTGAGTTCCTACTGTGTGTTGTAAATCTGTTTCTGGGAGAAGCTAAGGTGTCCTTGCTGCCTTTGGGTGTGTCAGACTGTTTAGCTTCTGACTCACTGGACAGGTGGTGGTGTGGCTGGACATTACACGTACTGTGTGTGTGTGTGTGTGTGTGTGTGTGTCTAATGCCAACCCTGCAGCTCCGAGAGTGGACACACACTCTCCATGCAATCTGCTCTGCCCAGAACGAGGCACAACACTTGAACAAGAGAGTTTGCCGTGTGAATTACACAGTTCATCATCTGCTCTGACCGTGTCAAATGTCAGGTGAGGATCGCCATTTAGCTCTGGCTCTGAGGAGTAAGTGTGACTGAATGAGGAGGAGACGAATCCACGCTCACAGTTTTGCTGACCAAAGTTACAGAAATTTGGTGAAATGGTGATATACGATGCTTATCAGTAACACGACTGTTAATTATTATGTAGCAGGGACGGAGAGCTTTGCACAGTATACCTATATTACTTAGTCCTCACAATTCCATCCCTAACTATACCATTTTCCCTGTTTTATTTTGGGTGAGTAAGCTCTGCTGAAACACTGGTCTCTCCCCATCACAGCCTTGCTGTGCTAGGAGTGGAAGCTGAGGCCCATGTGCTACTAGACAAGTGTGCCATCGCTGGGCAATACCCTCAGCCCTGAGGTGTTTGTTGACTGCTCCGTGGAGATGCTACATAGTTCTTAAAGGGATTGTGAGTTTAACAAGTAGTAAAGAAATAAAAAAAAACCCTAAAACCCCCAAATCTTACCAGTTGTAAACCTCTTTGCTTTTCCAACAACCTCTGCTTTGCAATCTGAAGGACGTTCTGAGCCTCTGCCACTTGTGCCTGCTTAGGACGCACCACCTTCACAAGAGTAAAACACCCAAGGGGTCAAACAGTTAGGCTTGTGGTTTAAAATGTCTGATACTTGGGAGACACAGGTATCAGTCTTTAAAACAAACTTTCCTGGAATTTTATATATGCACTGAAGGGATGCAGTGTATTGTGGACTAAATACTAAATAAAACAAATAGAAGTGCACCACAGTTTTCATAGGACACATTTAAAAGAAGCATTGAGTCTAGGCGAATGAGCATGAGACCGGAAAGACATATGGGTTTCAGCAGGCAGTGGAGGTTCACTTGAGCACTGCTAAGTACCAGTTACTTTCAGGACTATGCCGGGTCCCGTGTACATCATGATGGAGAATCAGGACGCAAGGCGTACCTTCTGTACTTCATGGTAGTTATTCAAGGCAATCACCCACTGGCACATGGAGCAACAAGCCACAGAAACCATCGCAATCTTGTTGGGGTTGAAGTCAGGCAGATTTAAAATCTTCTTGAGCCTCAAGAACACCTAGGGAGAACGTGTCACATGACAGGTATGTTAGGGAGAATGCGTCACATGACATGTATGTTAGGGAGAACATGTCACATGAGATGCACGTTAGGGAGAATGTGTCACATGACATGTATGTTAGGGAGAACACGTCACATGAGATGTATGTTAGGGAGAACGCGTCACATGACATGTATGTTAGGGAGAACGTGTCACATGAGATGTACATTAGGGAGAACGTGTCACATGACATGTATGTTAGGGAGAACATGTCACATGAGATGCACGTTAGGGAGAATGTGTCACATGACATGTATGTTAGGGAGAACACGTCACATGAGATGTATGTTAGGGAGAACGCGTCACATGACATGTATGTTAGGGAGAACGTGTCACATGAGATGCACGTTAGGGAGAATGTGTCACATGACATGTACGTTAGGGAGAACGTGTCACATGAGATGTACATTAGGGAGAACGTGTCACATGACATGTATGTTAGGGAGAACGTGTCACATGAGATGCACGTTAGGGAGAATGTGTCACATGACATGTATGTTAGGGAGAACGGGTCACATGAGATGTACATTATGGGGTTGGTCATTCCTCCCAGGACAAGTTTCACTGCTGTGGTTAAAGACACACAGCTTTATCTAGGGTGCCAAGTGGCCCTAGGTTAGGAAGCCTTTCTATTGAGCCCCTGTTATTGTCGCTGTTGCTGTGACTTTGTGAAGATTTAGAAGGAACTGCAGCTTAGGAAACCTTCATGTGTAGGAGGTCTGAATCCCTTAGTGTGCTTTTCTTCGAGGAGACGATGCCCATCCCCGTTGGCTAATCTGTACTTAAGTGCACGGACTTTCTCCCCTGCCTTTAGGAGCCATACATGGTACAGTCTTTCTCAGACTTGGATTCCGTCTCACTTTCTGCCTAGGCATCTCCTCTCCTGCCTGAGAACAGCTCTACTTTCCTGAACAATTCAGATGCACATTGCTCTCTCAACCTGCCACTGTCAACATCTTCTGATTACTCTGAGTGCTGCTAGGTAGGCTTTTAGTCACTTCTTTATAAGAGCAATTTTTGTTTCAGATGTATTTAAACAAAACTACAGGGGACTATATTTGTCAATTTTTTTAAAAAAGGTTTTTCATATGTACTTGTTTGTTTGTTTTAAGATTTATCTATTTATTATATGTAAGTACACTGTAGTTGTCTTCAGACACTTCAGAAGAGGGCGTCAGATCTCATTACAGATGGTTGTGAGCTACCATGTGGTTGCTGGGATTTGAACTCAGGACTTTTGGAAGAGCACTCAGTGCTCTCAGCCCATTAATTATTCTTTAGAGAGTGAATTGTTACATTAATTCAAGAATGAGTATCACCTCTAATATTCTGTCAAACACTTCATTTTCCTGATGTGGGACTCTGGTTCAAGTAGCAGAGACTACCATGATTCGCTGGTTGACTGTGATTGGCTGCTTCATGTTATCTCTGTTTTAATATGAAGATTGCAGAAGAACACTTCCAGGAGGAAACCATGAACTTGGCTGTCTCACTCTTGTTCTAGAACTTAATTTACGAATTTATGTGGTACAGTTCTCGCCTTCTGTCGTGTGGATCCTGGGGTTCAAGCTTATGCTGTCAGGCCTGATGAGGAGCCCTTTACCCCGTTATCATCCTGCCAGCCCCCCTTTAAGTCATACGCCATCTTCCATGTGTGATACATTTCATTTTTAAATCCATTTTTACTTTTCTCTGTAAATACGGACCCAGCAAGTGTGCACCCCTAGCTGTCAGCGCTGTACCTTGTCAGGGATGCTGTCCTTGTCAATGTTAATTAGTCGCTTTAGGAAGCTGGTGTCTGAAAGCAGCAGCTTTGCTGTCGCCCAGTTGGGCTTCTTTTCTAGAAGGATACACACAGCGTTCATGACCGTCAGAACAAGGTAGGGAGGGCGAGTGTAGACTCTGAAAGACAGGATGAGCATCTAATCAGCTTTAAGATAAAAATCATATTCCCCCTGGAAGCATTCCCAGGAGGTTACATATGTAGATGTTTAGACTTTATTTATATTAAAAGTTTAATGTAGCCTATAAAATAATGGGTTTCATTATGAAATTTTCCTGTGTAGTTTGCATTTTGCTTTTTCTCACTTCCAATATACTTTCATGTCCTCTCCCCCCCCCCCCTCACCAGTCCTTCTTTCTTCAGGCAGCTCCCTTCTGCTTTCATTATCTATCTATCTATCTATCTATCTATCTATCTATCTATCTATCTATCTATCTACTTTCACATACAAGAGAGACCACACATGCATACATAATTTAACAACCATTTTGATAAGGAATACCAGTCAACATAGCCACGTTTTACTACTTGTTTATTTTTTAAAAAGTTTAGTGTTTTTAGTACCTGGATATTTTTTGCCTTAGGAAGAAGGTCAAATGCATGAAATTGAACACTGAGAACCATCTGTGCTAGAGACTAATTTCTTTTTGTTATGAAAGTACCCGATGCAGACTCATTTGAAGTCAGGAACTTCCTGTGCCATTCTAGTTGGCTTCCTGATGACCATGCCACAGAAGCATTGTGTGTGCCTGTGCATACTGCGAGTCAGCCCTGTCCTTGTGATTTAAGCATCATCCCTGACTGTCCATAAACATATCTCATGGTTTTACTTTATCCTCAACCCAGCCCAAAAGCTACTGACCTTAACAGCTTTGGGGCCGGGGCTTTGATGGGGATCTGTGTCTAAAGTTCAGATAAGAGGATCTCACTGGAGCATTGCAAACCACTTGTGTCTCAATCAGTGTCTATCGACAGTGTTAACATCACACAGGGGAATCTTTACAAACAATACAGCACAGGCAAAGAAGGCAAAGAGAGGGACTTCCTAGCACAAGAGTGATTGCTGCTGAACTGGTGCCTTTAGCGAGGCTGCTCTGTGTTAGCTGAGTGAGTGGGACTCTCATCTGCCATCCCGCTGCCTAGGGGAAGCTCAGGTGCAGTTGGAGGGAAAGTGGCAATGCCAGGACTCCAGCCACCTGCTTCACTGCTTGCAGATGGTGCCTGGGAGGGTGGGGAGCTACAGAGATGGCTTGGTGATTAAAAGCATGGACTGCTCCTGCAGAGGACTTGGTCCAGTAACCTGTAATTTCATGGGATCTGACACTCTGCTCTCCATAGGCACCCACACTTGGGTGCACATATCCTGTCTCCTCAACAAATGCATATTTTAAATTAATAATAAAAAGAAATGATAGGTATTAAGGCTATTCTGTCAGGAATATATTAGAACAGCAGTTAATTGAATAGGACCTTCTGGAAGATAGTCGCAAGGTGCAGGCTTTCTGGGGGCTTGGCTGGGGAAAGCTGGGCCTCTGTGAGCACTCTGACTCCATTCCCCTCTCCTGACACCCACTTTTCTCCCAGATCTAGCCACCTTGGTCTTCTGCAGTCCCTGAAAAGCTCTGAGCACACTTCCGGGGCTCTTGTGCCGTCCACTCCTTAGCCCTGATCTCACCCCAGAGCTGTCCATCCTCTGTGCACTTGCTCTGCCAGTCTTAGGTGGATTAACTTGAGAACGATGACGTGCTCTGGTCTGCTGTTGTGAAACTAAGAGTTAACGTGTTATACATGCGGTGAGTTTGGGGCCAGGGAGATGGCTTGATTGGTAAAGTGCTCGCTTGTGAGCATAAGGGCTTGAGTCTAGATTCCCAAGACCCGTGTAAGAGGCTGAGCATTGCAGTGCATGCCTGTGATCCCAGCATGTGTTCAGCAGATGAAGATGATGGTGGCTTTGTCCTATGTTCCCATATCTTTTGTTAAAACACTATTGTCTTAAAAAATTGAAACATTTATTTTATGAGTATGGGTGTTTTGCCTACATGTATGTCTGTGGCCCACATGACAGACAGCCTGGTGCCCATGGAAGATAAAAGAGGGTGTTAAGTCCTCTGGAACTGGAGTTACAGATGGTTATGAGCCTCCATGTGAATGCTGGGAACTGAACCTGTGTCCTCTGGAAGAGTAGCCAGTGTTTTTAACCACTAAACCATCCTCGCTGCAGCTGCTTAAAGCACTGCGTTACAAGAATGATGGGACACTTGCCATGCTTGGAGATAGCATATTTGGAGATTTTCCATTATTAAGAAGGAAACCTCGTTAAAAATATCCTACCCAAAGACTCAAAACAGGATCAAGAGGTTCAAGTCTCTGTGCCCTATCATATTTCAGTTTTTTCAGGGCTTTCTTGGATATTTCTCTTCAGTCCCGTTCTTCACACCAGGATGCTATCTGAAAAGACACGCCAGGGAGAAGACCTCTCATAGCGCCCCCTGGAGGTGTGTGAGCACTGCAGTCTACTTTTTTTTTTAAGTGGCAGATGGCTAGCCACCCCCCAGAACTCTGCACTCACTCTGAAATGAGAGTTGGTGCATAAATATTATGGTCTAACTTTGGAACTGCATGGATAATACTTTACTTGACCCATTCTAGGGTGTAAGGTTTTACATATCAGTGATGGCAATTTAGTTTATCACAAATGGCTCACACTTTTGGCTGGGTAGTAATTTTCCTTTCTTAAGGATCCATAAAACACTGGCAGGCCATAAAACCAATAACATACAGTAAACACCACAGATAATGAAAAATTTAGAGGAACCAACTGGGTATAAATTAATTCATATAAAATTGGAATGCAGATTTTAACCACACATTCTATTTAGAGGTCTTTTAACTCAAAAGAGACAGAAAATTACTCACCTTAATTCAGAAATATCACTTTTATCCAGGGCATTTAGGGCCACAATTGCCTTGTCTAAAGAAGGCAGCACATTTTTTAGTTCATTGGAAGTTTTCTGCAAGGAAGGCACAATCCTAAGTATACATGAACAAATACAGTTGCATATCTAAAGTTGGAAGGTTGATGGGAAATTTTTATAGTGAGAATTAGTCACGCGTGCACACGCTTCTGTCATGGACATTGTTTTGTAAATTAAATGCAATGTGCTATGCAATCCTGGTGACTCCCATTCATGCATGGGAAGCAGAGATACTGAGGGACAGCCCTGTCAAACACGGTGTAAGGGGTGTCCTTTGAGGAGTGGTTCTGTTAGCCGTGAGATTGTTGATGCCGACAGAGGGCTGAACACGGTGGCTGGCTCCTTCAGTCCTAGCACTTGGAAGGCAGAGACTGGTTGATCTCATGAGTTTGAGACCAGCCTGGTTTACCCAGCAAGATTCAGGCTAGCTCGGGCTCCATAGTGAGACCCTCTGTCATACAACAACAACAACAAGAGCAATGGAGAGACCATCAGTTCTGATAAGAAGACAGCCAAGCCACTTTAATTCCAGCGTTGAAGAGGCAGAGGCAGGTGGAGCTCTGTGAGTTCAAGGCCAGCTTGTTCCATATGCCAAGTTCTATGCCAGCAGGGCCCACATAGTGAGGCCCTGTCGGAAAACGAGTGAAAAGGGAACATTTTGAAGTTACCAGAGAACAACTTGAAATCTGCATTCACATTTGCTTCATAATAGGTCTTGTGCTAGGACTGAATTAGGCCTTGGCAGGTTAGCCAGTGAGTACAGCTTGTGGATATCACTGGTAAGTAAGTCAATTTATTTCAATGTATGTGATTGCTTCTTCGAGAAGGATTGGCTACTAAGCCCGCTGGAGTTGAGCAAACATAATCTAGCATGCCATCCTGGCTCCTTGCTGGAACTGTAACTGGGAGGGACAGACGTGGACAGGGGGTGTTGAAATTTAACAGTGCGAGTGGCACCCTTTGAACAGCTGTACCCCAGATCTGCTTGTCTCCCTAGTGGATGCTGCTCCCAGAGGCAAGGTTTACCCGAGTTCTAATGCAGCCCGTGAGCCTCCTGGGGCAGGGGCTGTTCATGGCTGTGCTCTCTGTTTTCCCTTCATAGCTTCCTGTATGGAGTTGGGGCTCAAACCATCTTTGCTGGCATAAGAGGAGAGGCAGTTGCCCGTGGGCCGCTGCCTTTCCCTGTGGCGGCTCAGAGCCCCGGCAGCTTGGAGGCACTGGGCTTCAGCTCACCTGGGCGTACTCTTCCACAATCTTCACTTGTTCAGCCACGATCTCCTCATCCTGCTTCACAAGCATCTGAACCTTTTCGACTATTTGCGAATCTTTCCGCAGCTTTTCCATCAGGATCTCCTTCTCCTAACAAATCAAACGGCTCTGTTTAGAACGGACTCGGACGCAGAATTTCTTTAGAGCAGAAATCAACATAGTTAACTGAGTAACTACATCATTTATAGACATTTAACCTGATTTATATGTCACAGAGTAATTAGGATGCCTACCATAAAGATAATTCCCTACACATCAAGAAAGTTGACAAGGGGCTGGAGAGGTGGCTTCGTGGTTCAGGGCACTGGATGCTCGTCCAGAGGACCCAGGTTCAATTCCCAGCACCTACATGGTAGCTCACCATCTGTAACTCCATTTCCAGGGGATCTGATGTTCTCTCCTGAGCTAGGCACATATGTTTACATGCGGGCAATTCACCCATAGAGATGAAAATAACTATGTAAAGGGTCTCACATAGGTATAACTGGGATCCCACAAGGGGAATATATGTATATACTAATTACCTAAAGACTCAATTTTCCTTTTTTTTTTTTTGTAATTTTCTATAGTTAGTGATGGTATTTGGTTTTTATGTCATCTTGATAGGAGCGAGGGCCATCTGGGAAGAACAAATTTTAATTCAGAAGATGTTTCCACAGGACCGGCCTGGAGGCAAGTCTGAACGGGAACATCCATTCCACTGTGGGCAGTGACACCAGTGGACTGGTGGTCTTTGGTGTGTTGAGCAAGCCACGAGGAGCACGCCAGAAAGCAGTGTTCCTCCATGGCCTCTACTTCAGTTCCTGCCTCGAGCTCCTGTCCTGACTTCCTTTGATGATGAACTAAAATCTGGGAGGTGAAACGAACCCTTTCCTCCCCAGTTGCTTTTCATTATGGTGTTTTATCACAGCAATGGTAAGCCTAACTAAGACAGCTATACACTAGGATCATATTTAATTGTTAAAATGTAGTTTCTTCAACGTCACACAGCCACACTGTGGCAAAGCTCAAGTTAGACTTCATCTTTGTCTGGTAGCAGGGCCTTTGCTTTCAAACACGGTGATATATCAGACTATAAAACCTTCAGGAGAGATTTCAGACTAAAAATACCTTTGCTTTTTGTTCTATTTGAGGACCAATAACCAAAAGTTCTTCCTGCATGTCTGTGACCAGTACAGTTGCTTCCAGAATCTTGGAAAGTCCCATGTAGAAGCGATTCCTGAAGGGGAAGCAAAGAGAAGGCTGACCTTTCCCATAGCTGCAATGCTTGACTCCACAAGTGTTTTAGATGTAGGGTACCCTGGCTTAGCAAATCCCTAATCTGAAATCTCTAAACTCTCAAACTCTCAGAGCTCTCTATGGCAGCGTTCCAAGTACTAGATGTCAGACTAGGGGTGCTCACTCTGTATGAAGAATATAACCGAATATTAGGAAATGCAGTTTAATACCATATAGAGAATTGCACATCATGGCCAAGCAGCATTTATATTTTAGGGATATAAGACAAACGCAGGATTTGAAAGTCAACTGATACATAACCCACCACACATTAGGAGTCTAAAGTAGGAAAATCAGATGTTCCTATCACCTAAAAATGTAAAAAAGCACTTGAGAAAATTCCTGACAGAGAACTAGGAGCCAGGAGGAATTACCTCAACTTGTTCAGGGACAGGATAGACTAAGAAGATGGACTCGCTTTGGGCATAAAGTCTAATGACAGCGGTACCCAGCCACGAGTGGATAGCAACAATCTTTCCGAGGGAAAGGAGGCACCACTAGATGGAGGAGGAGCGAAAGGATCTATCGACTCTGCTCTGAAGGGAAGTTGAGCAATTTACCTACTCCTCCATTTACATTTTGAACAGTAGAAATCTTAACCTCATGGAAACACCCTGGAAGGTAGACACCTCCACTGGAGCAAGAGGAAACATCCTGGAAGGTAGATACCTCCACTGGAGCAAGAGGAAACATCCTGGAAGGTAGACACCTCCCCTGGAGCAAGAGGAAACATCCTGGAAGGTAGACACCTCCCCTGGAGCAAGAGGAAACATCCTGGAAAGTAGACAACTCCACTGGAGCAAGAGGAAACATCCTGAAAGGTAGACACCTCCACTGGAGCAAGAGGAAACATCCTGGAAGGTAGACACCTCCACTGGAGCAAGAGGAAACACACTGGAAGGTAGACACCTCCACTGGAGCAAGAGGAAACACCCTGGAAGGTAGACACCTCCACTGGAGCAAGAGGAAACACCCTGGAAGGTAGACACCTCCACTGGAGCAAGAGGAAACATCCTGGAAGGTAGACACCTCCACTGGAGCAAGAGGAAACACCCTGGAAGGTAGATACCTCCACTGGAGCAAGAGGAAACACCCTGGAAGGTAGACACCTCCACTGGAGCAAGAGGAAACACCCTGGAAGGTAGATACCTCCACTGGAGCAAGAGGAAACACCCTGGAAGGTAGACACCTCCACTGGAGCAAGAGGAAACACCCTGGAAGGTAGACACCTCCACTGGAGCAAGAGGAAACACCCTGGAAGGTAGACACCTCCACTGGAGCAAGAGGAAACACCCTGGAAGGTAGACACCTCCACTGGAGCAAGAGGAAACACCCTGGAAGGTAGACACCTCCACTGGAGCAAGAGGAAACACCCTGGAAGGTAGACACCTCCACTGGAGCAAGAGGAAACACCCTGGAAGGTAGACACCTCCACTGGAGCAAGAGGAAACACCCTGGAAGGTAGACACCTCCACTGGAGCAAGAGGAAACACCCTGGAAGGTAGACACCTCCACTGGAGCAAGAGGAAACACCCTGGAAGGTAGACACCTCCACTGGAGCAAGAGGAAACATCCTGGAAGGTAGACACCTCCACTGGAGCAAGAGGAAACATCCTGGAAGGTAGACACCTCCACTGGAGCAAGAGGAAACACCCTGGAAGGTAGACACCTCCACTGGAGCAAGAGGGCAAGATTCACTTCTGAACTTACTGTGGCTTCTTTAGCCTGTGTTCCAACTATCCCAACCGCTCTGCACTGAACTGGCAGTCTTTCAGCCCACCTGATGTCGCAGACAAAAGTCAATGAAATCTGACACTGACCCCAGGTTAGGAGAGGGTGATCAAGGCTACACTAAATTATCAGGTAAATGCCAGGCTGGGATGTATTCATCATACAAGACTACTCATAATTCCTGCTGCCCAGCTGGGGCAGAGTTGTATAACTGCCAGGATGTCTAGACACACCAGCTGAGTGATGGAGCTCTGCTCTGTACAGAGCGTCTGACTGTGGTTTAGCTTCTCAGTGGGAGTCCTCACTACAGCTACTCTCATTCAACATATTATAAGACAGCCTGAATGGAGTCTGTCCAAAGGTGCCTGACAAAGGGGCTTTTTTTATTTTAATGACTTGTTTGCTGGATGCACAACAGGCCTGCAATGGGCTATGGGCTCTTAGTAGGGTAACTGTCCTGTGGGGCCTGAAGCCCATCTAGGTGTGACTCATCTGCCCTGGTTCTGACTCTCAGCTGGAGCTCTGTTGTTCTGGCATGTGAGAATTCTGGATATTTGTGAGAAGTATTCCAAGGCTGATTCCTATCCATTTACTTTCTCTCCAGGGGGCTGTCACGAGACAGATTCTCGTTGTCTCCTGGGTTCTGGTTATGTATTCGGGGCAGTGGGAGGAAGTGAGTGGCAGACTGCTTGTCTAGCACACCTGAGTCCTTGGCACCATAAAAAAAGTTACAAAGGCAGAGGAAAGCATGTGAGAGCTGGAGGCTGGGAGAAGAACCATGAAAGGCTGTCTTCTGGACAGGACATAGCATGGTGCTCGGGTTCCACTGCAGCTATTTTCACCCGGGTGAGCCTGCGTCAACAAGATCCACTCAACATCCCAGCAAACAGGGCTATCTGGACTCAGAGCAAGAAAAAAAAGAAGAAAAGAGGCTAGGGAGGGACGTGAGAGTCTGTGGGAAGACGCAAGGAGAGAGGCTGGAGGCGAGGGAGGTGGAGTGCTGGGATGGGCATGGTCAAGATACATTGGAGATGTGTAAGACTATCAAAGAACAAGTCAGAGATAGTCCAACAACAAGAACCACAACAGCACCATCAGCAACGACGAAGATGGATCTAATCACGCCTGAGGCTTCCTGCTTTGTGTGTGTGTGTTGTGTGTGTGTGTATGTTTTTCTTCTATATATTCTCAGCCAGAGCTGTGACCCATAATGCTCTTTGAGGCAGTATGGCACATGTTCTTGGCCATCTGTGCTGCAGGCATCTGGCCACTTGTTTTTTGGTATTAGCCCCAAAGCCACAGGGAATGGCACCTCCAGCCATCGCCTTGCTTCCACTGTCTACATCGGTGAGAAACAATCTAACAAGAACTGATTTTTCCATGTTAGATCCCTCAGTCTCTCCATGGTGGGGTGGCCTCCAGATGCATGCAGGGGAGGTGCGGACTGTCTCCTTATGATCCGCTGTAGTTGCTGGCCCCGAGGCTCCCACAGGAAAGGTAGATTTGAATTCATTATTTTGTATTTGTGTCTATCTTTTATAGATGGCATTTTATAGACACAGAAGCACTGATGTAAAAACACACATTTCTGTTTTAGTCAAAGCCTTACCTCTTTGTCTGCATCTCTTCTTGTCTTATCCTCAGACTGTGGGTAAATGTCTCCAAGAACTTAAAGTAGCAACTGGGAGTGATGTAATAGTGCTTTCCAGTTTCTTCAAAGTATTTTGCGCTCAAATCTTTCATACTTTTGTGGATTTCGACACACGTTGGGGCAAACTCTCTTATTTTATCCTGAAGAACAACAATGTTTAAGAATCACAAGAGAACATAAATAGAGGAGAATGAAGTTACTTGAAATACGCCAGCAATTCTGAGATGCAGAGTTGTAGACAGGCACCACAATCACTAAGAGTTTTAAAGAATGAAGAAGCCGGAGGTAGCGGAGGCAACTCTAAGTGACCAATGACATACGAGGTTCATTCCTGCTAGAGCCACCCAAGGACTTAGGGATGCAGCATCACACTCAGAGCTCGGCTCAGTCAAGGTTACTGTTGCTACAACAAAACACCATGACAGAAGAAAGCAACTTGGGGAGGAAAGAGTGTATCTAGCTTACATTTATTTCCACAGCATTTTTCGTCATGGAAGGAAGCCAGGGCAGGAACTCAAAACAGGGCAGGAACCTGGGGGCAGGAGCTGAGGCAGAGGCCATGGAGGGGAACTGCCTACTGGCTTGCTCAACCGGCTTTCTTATAGAAGCCAGGACCACCAGCCCAGGGATGGCACCGTCCACAGTGGGACTTGCCTACACCAGCATTTTCTGAGTTGACATTTCTTCCTTTCAGATAAAGCAAGCTTGCGATTAACAAAAGCATAACACTCTAGCAAGTTTAGTCTGGTAAAGGTTCCAAATTTACCAGCCCAGGGTACAAAGAATCCCCACTGTGCTTAGAATGCAGAGCATTCAGGCTATGATTTGTTGCCAGTCTCTAACACCAAGCCCCACTGGCTTCTGGTCACTTTTAACAGTGCTGCAGCCTCTTGGAGGCTCTTCCCCTTCCCCGCCCTTCTCTGTCTCTGCTTTCCTTGGATGCTTGGGCCTATAAAGATACAAGCCCGTTCAAAGGCCAGCAGGGGGTCTCTGGCCTTTAGGCACACACAACGCCCTTTGTCAGCATCTTTAACCCTCTCAGTCAGCTAGGCCATATAGCATTTTTAGTTTAAGGCCCTTAGAACAGACAAGGTATGAGATGAGGCTGAGAGGAGCAGGTGCACGCTCTACACCCATCTCTCTCTTTCTATGACATCGTCAAAGAGCACATTTAATCACTAAGATCACCAAATGAAAGACACGGGAGGCCGCAGAATTCTTACCAAACAGTCTGCTGTGTAAAAGGGGAGCCAGGGAGACCCCTAAAGGCCCCTTAACAGTGCAGGCTTCGTCAGCCCACTTGGTTGCCCACCAGAACTCGAGGATAAGACCCACCACTGAAGATGCCACACACCGTGCTCACAAGACACACACAGACACAAGAATGAAACTGAGGTTGGCAGAGAAGAGGTGAGCAGTCAGAGGTGGGAGGAGGGAAAGAGGGCAGTGGGTGAGAGCCATCAGTATGTCTTATGTGCATGTGTGAAATTGTCAAGAAAGTTTGTTTTTGTTATTTGAGGCAGGGTGTCTCTGTGTAGCCCTGGTTGTCCTGGAACTCGCTTTGTAGACCAGGCTGGCCTCGAACTCAGAGATCCACCTGCCTCTGCCTCCCGAGTGCTGGGATTAAAGGTGTGTGCCACCACTGCCTAGCAAGTTATTTTTTATGTATATGGGTGTTTTGCCTACATATATGTCTATGTACCATGTGTGTGCAGTATCCACAGAAGCCAGAAGACACTGGATTCTCTGGCTTCATCTGGAGTTACAGATGGTTGTGAGCATCTACATGGGTGCTGGGACTCAAACCCAGGTACTCTGCAAGAGCAGCCCATGCTTTTAACCACTGAGTCACCTCACTAGCACTAGTTGCCAAAAACAATTTTAAAAAGAAATACTCAGAAGAAGTAGCTCAGAAAGGAGCTACTGTACAAAATGGTAACAGAGGTGACCTTGCCTTGAGCAAGGTGGGGTAGGAGGCAGGACAAACATGGATCTTGTGAAGAGTTAGGATGAAAAGCAAGTATCACACAGCCTGGCTCAGAGACCCCTCTGCTCGATCCCCCCCCTTCTGACTGTCCCCCATACTGCCTCCCCTCCCCTGCCCTGGCCTCGGCTGCTCAGGCACAGTTTGCCTGCCGTATGTAAGCATAAACCACAGCCTTTACTTGCTCTAGCTGCTCACCTCTTTGTCCTCTACTTTCAGCTTTTCTTTTAGATAGGAACTGGCCACAACAAGGAGGGCCTCATCGGGCCACCGCTGGAACCAGTCGATGGTGCAGGAACTGATCATGGAGGGGTAAACGCGACAGTTATGGCGGAAGTTAGGTCCCGTAGCACTTATCATACAGATATGCAGATTTTTAGATACTCTCTGAAATTGAGGAACATACGTGCTGTTAAAATGTAATTCCCTACTTTGAGAGAGATACTATATTGGAAATTCCATTTAAAGCTTGTCTCGGCTGTTTCCTAAATGGATATACTCTCAAGAGACTGAGTGTGTGCTGTCTGCCACCAGCAGGGCTCTTCCAGGGCGCAGGGACCCACAGAGCCCTTCTGCCCTATTTGACTATGGCTGCTATGTTTGGATGGTGGGCCCAACACCAACTCGTGTGTGTGTGTGTGTGTGTGTGTGTGTGTGTGTGTGTGTGTGAGAGAGAGAGAGAGAGAGAGAGAGAGAGAGATTGAGATGAGTCTACTGCTTAACTTTCCCTGAGGTGGTATGCCTTTAGTAACTTACAGAAACTCAGAGTATGAAAGCAGTCAGACTAGAGCTGAAGAGGGGAAGGAGAGATGGTAGTCAGAGTATCTTAGTGCTGACAGGTTATGACAAGGCAATGGGAGCTGATGTGTAGGTCTTAGGCTAACCACCAGTTTCTTTTTTCTTTCTTTCTATGATTAAGATAACTATTAATTTCATTCAAAACTAGATTTGGCAGCATGCCGCTTTGCATGTTGGGCAAGTCTCTCAGTGCCAGGAGCAATCCAATGTCCTGGCATGAAAGTACAGACACTAAACTGGTGCTGAAATCTGCCTGTGAGACTCAATTGATCGTAAGATTCCACTCAGTGGCTGTGGCCGAGTCCTTGGCAGGACTGGCGGCAGGACACAGATCCCTTTCCTTCTGTTTCCATGGGCCACTTGACAACAATACACAGAGCTAGTGTGGTCTCAGCAGACAGCACACTTCCGTTAGCTCAGAGTCCAACAGGTAGAAACCATTGACATCTCTGGGTAACAAGCAACTGTTTGCCACGGAAGTATGGTAAAGCTGAAAACCAGAAGGGCTGTAGGGCTTCCAGGTATCTACTCATCTTGTTTGTCTCCATCACCTGGATTCTAGCTCTGGGATCTAAAAATGGATGCTCTTTTTAAACTCACTGAATGAACTGAAGGAATTACATATGACTTGAAGATCATGTACAGGATTATAAATATAAATTTACCATGACTGTGGGGCAATAGGCTATGCACAGACAGTCTGGTCTCCAGTCGAGCTGAGGTGTGGAACCCAGGGACCTGGTGGTGATAATTCACCTACATGGGATGGCAGGCATTCCCTCATGTCTCCTGGAACCCTGGCTCCTGTCAAAGTTACCACCCCCACAGCCTCCAAAGGAGAAACATGGCTTTTAGTCATGTACACAATGTCCCAAGCTTCTGACCCTCAGGCTAGATTCCTTCCAGTTACCTAGCAACAACAAGATAACAACCCACCATAAGAGGGGCTGCTTGGAATTCAACAGGTGGATACTTCATTCCTCCTTAGAATAGGGAACAAAATACCCATGAAAAGTGTTACAGAGACAAAGTTTGGAGCTAAGATGAAAGGATGGACTATCCAGAGACTATAATCAGCCATCCCATAATCAGCCACCAAACCCAGACACTATTGCATATGCCAGAAAGATTTTGCTGAAGGGACTCTGGTATAGCTGTCTCTTGTGAGGCTATGCCAGTGCCTGGCAAATACAGAAGTGGATGCTCACAGTCATCTATAAGATGGAACACAGGGCCCCCAATGGAGAAGCTAGAGAAAGCACACAAGGAGCTGAAGGGGTTTGCAACCCTATAGGTAGAACAACAATATGAACTAACCAGTACCCCCCAGAGTTCGTGTCTCTAGCTGCATATGCAGCAGAAGATGGCCTAGTTGGCCATCACTGGGAAGAGAGGCCCCTTGGTCTTGCAAACTTTATATGCCCCAGTACAGGGGAATGCCAGGGTCAAGAAGTGTGAGTGGGTGGGTAGGGGAGCAGGGCAGGGGGAGGGTATAGGGAACTTCTGGGATAGCATTTGAAATGTAAATAAAGAAAATATTTAATAATAAAAAAAGAGGGGCTGCTTGGCCCCACCTTACTCTCTCCTCTCCTCATCCTCTCACTCTCTTACTCTCTCCCCTTTCACTCTCTTACTCTCTCCCCTTTCACTCTCTTACTCTCTCCCTTTCCTCTCTCTCTCTAACCTCTTACTCTAGCCTTTCCTCTCTCTCTTCTTCTCCCCCTTCTCTCCTCTTGGCCATGGCCGTTTTCTCTCTCTTTTACCTTCTCTCTTTGCCCCTGCCTTTCTACAATAAAACTCTAAAACCATAGACTGTCTCTGTTCATCAAGGCCCACTGTGCTTGGACAATGAGACAGGCTTTCCTCTAATGAGCCACTTCTAATCTCCCGATGGAAGGGCCTTCCTGTGCTCCAGTCAAGGCCTGGACTAAGGACTCTCGCCTGCGTGGGAACCTCTCTCCCTCTGCCCTCTCTCCCATAACTCTGGGGCCGAGGGTGTCACCCCGGGGACCTTGGTATCAGGGGCTGCCCCTTGTCCAGCCCCCGTCCAGTGGGATCAGTGGCTTAGATGCCCACCCGGAGCCAAGTGGAAAGCATCAGGCAGACCTCCCAAGTCTGCCTGACCAGAGCATAGGAGCTCTGGCTGGATGTGGGCTCTTTCCCTTCCCCTCTTCCCCTACACCCCCCTTTGCTGACACATGACAACTTGATAAAATCAAGACACAAAACAGTACCCTTTGGAATAATGAGAGTAAATATTTTCTATCTTCTATGCAAGTCAACTGCTCGGCAAATGTTCCGACTCTCATAACGATCGAATCCAGCTCCTCATTTTCAAACATGTTAGAAATCTTTCCTGCATTGATAATGTAGTTCAAATCTTCCAGAAATGACACCTTCAGGGAAACATACATTAACCAGGAGTGAATAAATCATACACTCTATGTTAAACAGATCAAGAAAGTAACCAATACTACTTAGGATTAAAAGAAACCAAACAAACCTGACATCTTAATCCAAACTCACCGGAATAAGCTTCATCCGCCCACCCATCAATTCAAACATGTCAGGGAGACATATACTTGGTACCCAGTGGATACCATGCACCCGGGTACATGGCAGCGGAGCAGTCAGGGACCTTTTTTCAAGCAATTAAAAGAAACCTTAATATGCCCACATCTGCTTCTGACCAGAGGAAAAGCAAGAAATCGCTTGTTGGAGGTATTATTTTAATTTAAACTAGTCTCTTTCTTTCTCTTCCTTTCTCTCCACTAACTTTTATCTCAGCCTTTGGCCTGAGACGGTTTTCCAGAAAACCATCGATGACATTGGGATGGTAGGCACCGTGCATGGTAGAAACAGCATCTCTTGCAACTAGAAAGAAAGGCTGTTTGTTGTTAAGCCTCAAGCAGATCAGTAGGGCAGAATGTTCAGATGTGGGGAAGGAAGAAAACACAGAAAAGGCAGACCATTTAGACTAGTAAATAGAGAGCTGGAATTAGGAGAAAAAGCAGGACAGGATTTTAAATAATATTTGTAAGTGTATTTTGTCAGAATACAAGTCACATACAACATCCCTGGACACAATCTGTGCAGAGTAGAGGGGCAGTTTTTGCTTGCAAGTAAACAACAATCATGTAAGGAAAACTCCGATGGTGATGGATAAAGGAGAGGAAAGCCAGGTACCCTAAGCTGCTCCAGCAGCATAGATTACACACACATCTGTGGAGCAGAGGACAGAAGGAGTTCTGATATGAGGTGCTTGGTTTTGCTACAAGGAGTAATTAGTTCTAATCGGTTGATTAAGATGGAAATGACAAAGATGGGAAAGACTTGTGCTGTTTGTCTACTCAGAATGGCAGTGTGACTGCAGACACTGCCTGTGGGCTCTGACAGGATGAGCAGAGAAAATCTAGAGGGCTGAAGTGGTGAGTGAGCAGGAGAACACACACAAATATGAACCCTCTGGGGCGGGGGTGGGGCACCAGCACCAGCATCACCTCCATCAAATAATGGAGGCATGGGGGGCATGTACGTACGTGCTCTTCTTGTAAGTTGGTCACCATGACAACCGTGGGGGTCTCTTCCAAGCCTGTTTGAATAAACACCTTTTTAAACATTTCTTTGAACTCTGAGATGGCGTAGTTGTGAGAGATAGGCACTTTGCATACTTTGTATTCTGCCAAGTAGCAGGCTATGGTTGCATATGTTTCCTTCCCGCAGCCGTCAATTCCCAGCTTGACAAGAGAAAGAGGTAAACGCTTGATTCATGTGTCCTGGCCTTCGGAATTTAGGTCAGTGCAACACTACTTGTTTGACAAGGACAAGGCTCTAAGTTCCATTCCCAGGGCACACAAATAAACACCCACAAAAACAAAGGAAGCAATTCCTATATACATTTTGGGAATTGATTAATAAGTGTTAGTATAAGTAATAATATAATAAAAACAAATAATAAAAATATAGAGTATTTTGATAGGAATATTCACAGTCAGCATATTTCAGGCTATAAGACAACTATCTACATTTGATACCTTATTTTAAAATATATGAAATTTTATTGTACTTATAACCTGGAAAATAGCACGAATTGACTCATAAACCACTAGTGTGTCATTATCCATATCTGATGCTTCGTCCATAAGACACTAGAAAGGTGTTTCTTTTCGGCAATAATGGTCTTCAGCAACGATGAAGTTACCTTGCACATACATCTGTGAACACTGAGCTGAGGACATAGTGTGATGCCTGCTTTTCTGACGTGCACCAAGCCATGGGCTGATCCCCCACAGCACACAAAATAGGGCAAGGTGGCATACTCCTGTGAACCCAGAACTTGAGAGGTAGAGGAAGGAGGATCATAAGTTCAATGTCGACTGAGGCTACAAAGGGTGTTCAAGGCCTGGGATATGTAAGAAAGACACTGTCTTAAAAAGATCAAAATTGCAAACATCAAGGTTCAGTCTTTAGCTGTGAAGCCCTGTGGTTTTGACACATATATAGTAGAGTGAATTAATGATTCACATGCAATTCCCTCTTTAGCAAGTGCTTGGCAACCAACCATTGATCCCTAACATCCCTATGGTTCTGTCCCCCGACCCGAAACCTCTGAAATGCCAGGGGCCAGTCAGTCCTGGCAACGGCCAGGTCCTGAGAGGAGCTAAGGAGTCAGTGATGGATGGGCACTGAGTGAGGGAACCTTGTTATCCTGCCTGCCTGGCAGTCAGAGTGCTTCTTTATTTATACAGAACTCTGCAGGCAGGGATAGATTCATGTTCCAAAACACAGATGGTATCATTTCCTGGTCACGTGCTTTAGCTTCCCCTTGGTCATAAGTTTAGTCATCACTGATAAACATGGCAGACAGAGTTATGTTTGCATCATCTTCCCTCATCAGCCCCATAACCCAAGACTCTTGTGGTCTTAAGGGCACTAGACAGAGAGAAAATCTTCAAGCCAGCCTGGACAGATCGCCATGTCCCAAGCAAGGGAATTATCAGCTTTTAATGGTTAGAGAGCTAATTGCCATTAGGCCCACGAAAAGTCTTCAGGCTAAGGCTGCTGCAGTTATTTTTAATTTCTGCCATAGTATAATGTTTATATTTTATAATCTCTGAAGGATTTATTTATATGTCTAATATTGGTGTTCTTTTGCTCCTCGGTCATACACCGCAGTGACCGCACATGAGCTAACTTTTCTAAAAAGGGAGGTCTTAGGACTTTGTTCTTTTCTCATTTCTCTGCAAGTTTAAACCCTTGTGTAGGGCAGAGGTGACTCCAGCCAGTCTAAGTTTGCCGCTTTATTTTTCCTTGAGGGGCCATGTCATCTGAGGCCCCCAGTCTTATATGCCACACAATTGCCCGAGTGTCTATCAAAAGGAGGCTTGTGACATGACCTGTTGCCGACTTCGCTAGCCCAGCAAACCCTGTTTACCTTTCTAAGTTGACTTTGCTCTGACTATCTTCTCCCTGAGTAAATCCAGGGAGTGGTGGATATCCCAAGAATATCTTGAAGTCAGAGCCTCATAAGGAGATCTCTGGTGTCTCCGAGTCGTAACCTCCAGGGTGAGAAGAAGACCTTCAAGTAAGGCCAGATGAGGATATCTCCTTAAAAGTGGGAGGGGTGGTATGCTCAGGACTTTCCTGAGAAATCCTAGAAGCAGTACTCCTGGGAGAAGGTGTAAAGGACTCAAGAAAAATTTCTATCAATCTAGTATCCCAAGTTGTACAAATATTAAGATACCCCAGGCAGGCAACACGTGGTGATCAAGACCAGAAGTGGAAGGCTGCTCCCATTCGATATGGCCGTGCAACTGAGTTAGGATGGAACTGGAACGATGTAAGTTTATCCTTTCCCACGTGACCTTATCTCTCACCGCTTCATGGCTTGTGTGTTGGAGCGGTTGGGTGGGTGTTGGTGTGTGTTCATGGCTGCATGTGAGTGGACAGGCTCCTATGCTTGCATGTGGAGGCCATGAGTCCATCCCAGGTCTTCTTCAGGAGCCATGTACCTTCACTTTTTAAACATCGGATATTTATTTATTTACATTTCAAATGTTACCCTCTTCCCAGTTTCCCCTCTGCAAACCTCTGACCCCTTCCCTTCCCCCTGCTTCTCTGAGGGTGCTCCCCCACCCACCCACTCCTGCCTCACTGCCCTAACATTTCTTTACCCGGGGACATCGAGCCATCACAGGACCAAGGGCCTCCCCTCCCACTGATGCCAGAGAAGGCCCCTTCAGCTCCTTCAGTCCTTCCCCTAATTCCTCCACTGGGCTCCCTGTGCTCAGTCCAATGGTTATCTGCAAGCATCCTCATCTGTCTTGGTCAGGATCTGGCAGAGCCTCTCAGGAGACAGCTGTGTCAGGCTCCTGTCAGCAAGCACTTGTGGCAGTAGCAATAGTGACTGGGTTTGGTGTCTGCATGTGGGATGGATCCCCAGGTGGGGCAGTCTCTGGATGGCCTTTCCTTCAGTATTTGTTTCACACTTTGTCCTTGTTTTTCCTCTAGACAGGAGCAATTCTGGGTTAAAATGTTGGAGATGGGTGGGTGGCCTTATCCCTCAACCAGGGGGGCCATGCCTAACCTCTGGATATGGTCTTGACAGGTTCTCCCTCCCCTGTGTGGGGTATTTCAGCTAATGTCATCCCCATGGGGTCCTGGAAGGCTCTTGCTTTCCTGGTATCTGGGACTTTTCTGGTTGCTACCCCCAGTTCCCCATTCCCCATTGATACACACCCTGATAAATTTCCTGACCCTCCTCCATCTCCTCCCATACCTGATTCTTACCCTCTTTTTCCCCTCCCCCTCTTCTCTTCCTCCCAAGTCCCTCCCACCTTCTACTTCCCTTGATTATTTTGCTCCCCTTTCTAAGCATCCACTCTTTGGTCTTCCATCTTCTTGAGCTTCATGTGGTCCGTGAGTTGTACTGTGGGTATTCCATGCTCTTTGCCTAATACCCACTTATCAGTGAATACATACCATGTGTGTGCTTTTGTGACTGAGTTACCTCACTCAGGATGATATTTTCTAGATCCATCTATTTGCCTGTGAGTTTCATGAAGTCATTGTTTTTCATAGCTGAGTAGTATTCCATTGTGCAAATGTACCACATTGTCTGTATCCATTCCTCTGTGGAGGGACATCTAGATTGTTTCATAACTTCTGTTAGTTTCACTGTGGCTGTTTAATTTCTGTTTTCATGATCTGTCCACTGGTGAGAGTGGGGCATTGAAGTCTTCCACTATTATTGTGTAAGGTGTAATGTGTGCTTTGAGCTCTAGTAAAGTTTCATTTATGAATGTGGGTGGCCTTGCATTTGGAGCATAGATGTTCAGAATTGAGAGTTCATCTTGGTACTTTTTTCCTCTGATGAGTCCTCTTCCTTATCTTTTTTTTTTTGATAACGCTTGGTAGAAACGTTATCAAAATATTGATTTTATTCAATATTAGAATGGCTACTCCAGCTTGTTTCTTGTTCCTTGGAAAATTGTTTTCCAGCCTTTTACTCTGAGGCAGTGTCTGTCTTTGTCACTGAGATGCACTTCTTGTATGCAGCAAAATGCTGTGTCCTGTTTACATATCCAGTCTGTTAGTGTATGTCTTTTTTTTGGGAATTGAGTCCATTGATGTTAAGAGATATTAAGGAAAAGTGATTGTTACTTCCTGTTATTTTTGTTGTTAGAGGTGGAATTATGTTTGTGTGGCTATCTTCTTTTGGGTTTGTTGAAAGATTACTTTCTTGGTTTTTTTTCCCCCCTAGGGTGTAGTTTCCTTCATTGTGTTGGCATTTTCTATATATTATCCTTTTAGGGCTGGATTTGTGGAGAGAGATTGTACAAATTTGGTTTTGTTATGGAATATATTGGTTTCTCCATCTATGGAAATTGAGAGTTTTGTCTGAATTGGCATTTGTGTTCTCTTAGGGTCTGTATGACATCTGCCCAGGATCTTCTGGCTTTCATAGAAGAGAAGAAGTCTGGTGCAATTCTGATAGGTCTGCCTTTATGTTACTTGACCTTTTTCCCTTAAACAGTCTTCTTTTGTTTAGTGCATTTGGTGTTTTGGTTATTATGTGACGAGGGGAATTTCTTTTCTGGACGAATCTATTTGAAGTTTTGTAGCCTTCTTTCTTGTATGTTTATGGGCATCTCTTTCTTTAGGTTAGGGAAGTTTTCTTCTATAATTTTGTTGAAGATATTGACTGTTCCTTTAAGTTGGGAATCTTCACTCTCTTCTATTCCTATTATCCTTAGGTTTCTTCTTCTCATTGTGTCCTGGATTTCCTGGATGTTTTGGGTTAGGAGCTTTTTGCATTTTGCATTTTCTTTGACTGTTGTGTCAATGTTTTCTATGGTATCTTCTGCATCTCAGATTCTCTCTTCTATCTCTTGTATTCTGTTGGTGATGCTTGGGTTTATGACTCCTGATCTCTTTCCTAGGTTTTCTATCTCCAGGGTTGTCTCCCTTTGTGATTTCTTTATTGTTTCTATTTCCATATTTTAGATCCTGGATGATTTTGTTCAATTCCTTTACCTGTTTGTTTGTGTTTTCCTGTAATTCTTTAGGGGATTTTTTATGTTTCTTCTTTAAGGGCTTCTACCTGTTTACCTGTATTCTCTTGTATTCCTTCAAAGGAGTTATTTATGTCCTTCTTAAAGTCCTCTATCATCATCATGAGATGTGATTTTTCAATTAGAGTATTGCTTTTCTCTGTGTTAGGGTATCCAGGGCTTGCTGTGCTGGGTGAGCTGGGTTCTGATGATGCCAATTAGCCTTGGTTTCTCTTGCTTATGTTCTTGCCCTTGTTTCTAGCCATCTGGTTATCTCTGGTGTTAGCTGGTCCTGCTGACTCTGTGGCTTATCCTTCCTGTAAACCTGTATGTCAGTACTCCTTGGAGATCAGTTGTCTCTGGGAGGAATTTGAGTATGGAGAGCTGTGGCACAGGGTCAGCTCCAGGTTGCAGACAGAAACCAGAAGGATCCTGTCCCTGGCTGTTCCTTAGTTCCTATGACCTAATGGCTCTGGGAGGGTCCCTCTTGGGCCAGGAATTTTAGCAGAAGTGGTGATCTCACCTGTGCTCTCAGGTGTGTGAGCACTCTAGGGAGACCAGCTCTCTTCTGACAGGATGTGTGTATGGAGAGCTGTGGCACAGGGTCAGCTCCAGGCACAGACGGACTCCACTTCATTTTTGAGACAGGTTCTTTTACTGGGAACTGGCAATTGCTGATCTAGTCAGCAAGCCAGCGTTCAGTGTTTTACACAGGTGCTGGTGATCAAATTCTTTATGCTTCTGCAGCACACGGTTTAGTGACACAGCCATGGTCCAGTCTCAGCTTACTTATTTTATCTCTGAACAATATTCTACAGTACAAGTTATCACATGCTTGTTGTGGTTCATCTTGGTAACTTTTAGGCTTTGGCCATTATGAGTAAAGTCGTTTTATCATTCATGGGCAAGATTGTGTGTGGCTATAAAATTTCTAGTATAGAGGAGCATGCTTGCGGGATCATATATCCAGGCTATGTTTAGCTTTGTAAGACATTGCCAAGCCATCTCTCAAAAGTAACTGTGCCACGTGCATCCCTACCAACAGAAAGTTCTGGTGTCTGTCTCCCCCTGGCGATTGCTGCGACTGCTCCTTAGGATTCTGGTTCACTTCATGCTCAGGTGCTGCTATTACCACAGGTTGGTTTCCTCCATGTGAAAGGATTCTGAGGATGTTTTCTTGAGGTCCTGTGAAGCATCTGCTCATTTTCAACTGGGCTGTTGGCCCTTGTGACTTTCTTCAAGTAAGATTAGGTAGAATTATGAATAAAAACACTTGCATATATGTGTGTGTGTGTGTGTGTGTGTGTATTTTTTCCATTCTGACTCTGCCCTCTATCTATTTCCCAACTCTCCGGCATGCTGTTTAGCCTCTTCTGAGTCTAGAATCATAAGCTGAATAAGTCTAGGTAGCTTTATGTTTCCCAGACACAAATATTTTGCTATAGCCACTCAAAATGGACTAGAGTCTTTGTCTAGCCTTGGTATTGGTATTGCTAGACAGAAAGAGAAGTTGGAGATTAGTCCCTCTATTTTCTCAAAGAGTCTGTGAAATGTTGGAATAAACTCTTCCTTAAACAGTTGTTAGAATTCCCCAGTGAAGCTGTTGGACTTTGAGATTTTCTTGCGGGAAGTTTCAGAATTTTTAGCTAGATTCCTTTATTTGTGACCTTAGAACCACTAAGACTTTCAAGTTCTTCAATTTTTCTTAGTGTCTGTGAGAATTCTCAACTTGGCAAGACCTAGAATCGTCTGGGAGACAGGCCTCTGGGCAAGCTTGTGAGGGAATTCTCTTGGTTACATGAATTGATAAAGAAAACTCATCTGGCTGAGATTCTGGCCTGTGTGTGGAGAAAGGAAACGGAGCGGTGAGCATCACCCTCTTCTTCTGAGTGTGGATGTCCTGTGACCTGCTGCTTCAGGCTCCTGCTGCCTTGAAATCCCTGCTGGGATGAGGATGAACTGTCTCTGCACTGCAAGCCCTCTAAGTAGGAAAACTCCCGTTCCTGTAAACGATCTAACTGACTATTTGCGGAGGACCCCTTACCGCTGTAACGGCAGGACTGACCTGACTACTGGTTTTAATAACACGAGTCTCACCTCACGGCACTGAGACTCTGAAGATTTTCTTGATCCTCTAGAGAACCAACTTTCAGGTTTATTAAAATCCTCACTTGTTTTTCTGTTGCTTCTTTTCTACTCCATTAAACATCATCATCATCGTTATTATTACTTGCCTTGGGTTTGATTACCTTTTGTTTTTGTAGTTTCCTTTTTGTAGTCTAGGCTATTGGTTTGAAGTTTCTTCTTCTTAAGTATAAGCATTTAGACGTATAGATTTCCTATGGATATTCCTTTAGACATTTATTGTAATTGCTTTCTTTTTTCCAAGGTATTTTCTAATTTGCCGATTTTCAAAATTTATCAGATCTACAGTCACCTTGGAGACAAATGCCAGGGCATGTGTGAGGATTTCTAGATCAGGCTAATTGATTTGAGAAGACCGACCATGGTGGGTGTCACCAACCCTCAGGCTAGAGTCCCAGGCCACACAGATGGAAAGCCTCATGCAATGCCACGCTTAGAAGGGACACAATGTCAAGACAACAGCTGAGTGGGGGACAGATTTACTTTTTACTGTGTTACAGATAACATGTTCATGTGCCAATTTTTTTTTCTACTTTCTCATTGCAAACTTTCCTTTTAATTTTGTCATTAATGTCTTTTTAAGAAAGATTGGTTAAGTAAAAATCTAGTTGTTCTGCATGAGAGATAAAGTCCTTTTAAAAAAAAGTTATAAATAAAATATAAATAAATGGTACCCATAAATAACAAATTAATGTGTTTATATAATTGGCTAAATATTATGGATTAAAATTGTTTTATTACATTTATTGTATGTGTGTGTTTATGCACATACACACATGAGTATAGAGGTTCACAGGAGTAAGTTTTCCTTCTCCCATGTGAGTCCTCAGATCACACGCACATTATATGCTTGCTGGATTAATAGTGTGGATTTTATTTAGCTTTTCAAAACCTTTTCTCTCTTCTAAGTCTTTGGAAGTTTAAATTAGCTGTCTCAAATTCTCTTAAGAGACAGATCTTTGTGCAATGGTTCTTATTTCTAAATCAATATCCAAGTTGATGTACTATTTTTGAAGTCAGGATCCACCTGTGTAGATAGCAGATTAACGCTAGGATGCACATGTGGTGGGGAGCACATCTGTTTTCGTCATATCAAGGGCCTTTCTCCAAACACATAACATGTCCATGTGCCAACTTTTTTTTTTGCAAACAATGAAGACTAAGATCCTGCTCTATGACTCTGTTATTATTATTATTATTAGGAATTTTCATAATTTACAGAAGAATACAGCTTCTGTATGCTGATTTTACTGGACTTTCTGAATTATCATTTTGCAACCTTAAAAACATTTGAATTACTTAAATTCCTACCAGTAACATGTGACTCCCTGACTGTCGAAGGGCTCTGGTAGTTCTTGTAATATGATCTATAGCTTCCTTGAAGAATACAACTGAATGAGACATCTGGCAAAAGAAATATAGCAAATAAACAAATTACAGGTGTAGAAAAGTCAGACGTGCACTAAGGTTTTACATATAAGGAAATGGGAATGGGAGCAACTCTTTTTAGTAGCATGACAACCTAGAGCCAGCTAACAGTTTCCATCAACATTTAGAGAAAACACATTTTTTTTTCATGAGACATCACTCATCCCTTGGCTAATATTCTGGTGAGCAGACTTGGGATTGAAGGAACAGGATGAAGAGCAGGGGAGTGGGTTCCAGGTTGCTCTTCTGTTGCTCCGAGTTGACATCAGATGGGGAGATGACACCCAGGAAATTGCTTGGGGTATCTGATTTGACAGGCACCTCTGTGTCTGAGTATCTCTGCTCATTACAGCAGTGAAAGAAGAAGAGAGCCACAGCCATCGTGTGTCTCTTACTCTGAACCCTGTTCATATGCTCTCTTGTATTCTTTTTTTTTTTTTTAATGGTTTTTCAAGACAGGGTTTCTTTGTATAGCCCTGGTTGTCCTGGAACTCACTTTGTAGACCAGACTGGCCTTGAACTCAGAAATCCACCTGCCTCTGCCTCCCAAGTGCTGGGAGCGCCTGGTGCTCTCTTGAATTCTTAACTCCTTTAACTCCATACAGTTCCCTACAGCCTGTCCTTGGAGTCAGATGCTACTGAGACAAAGAATAGCTAGGAGTGCAAAGAACGTACTTCCAATGTTTCCCCTTTGAAACCGGAGAAAATGTTCTCCCTTCCCCACCTCAGATATGCACACTTTAAAATTTGTGTTCTGTATTTATACATGTACACACATGTGGGCATATGCATGTTTAACATTCTTCAGGCTTTCATGGGATGTGTCTTTACCTCCAGAGATGATGAACTCAACTTCTGTTGGAATTTGGTAAGGATGCTCAAAAGTTCATTGTAGTTATCGGTGTTCTGGTAGACCCTTTTCCGGTGAGGCTTGTTTATATCCATGAAGTCCACAAATAGGACTGGCTTGTTCATCAGTCTCTCGTGACTCCAGTAAATCTATTGTGAAACAAGAATTCAATGAGTATTCAATCACTATTCCAATTCCATTGTCTTTACATTGAAATCCCATCTTTTACTAAGACCACAGTCTATCTGTCATAGAAGCTTCTGGTGGCGCAACCTCAGATTCAGGCTCGTAACCTATTTGTGTGTGTGTGTGTGTGTGTGTGTGTGTGTGTGTGTGTGTGCTTGTGTGTGTTCCTTTGAGCAGACACACTTGTAACCCCCTCCTCAAAATAGCATTAAAAAATGCTTCTAATAAAATACACCGTTACAAAGGAAGCCAAGAATATTGAGATAGAGTTGTGCCCATGAACTGTCCTCAGAGTTCAGAACTTGGGCAGAGGGTGCTGTGGTTGGAGTCCGGTGCCCTGCAGCTCCACTGGCAATCTGGGAGGATGACTCTCCCTCATTGGCTGTCAGCGACCACCCCAGGCTGTGGCTTTGCACAGCTGCCTTCCTCTTTGCATGCTTTTGGCTCTCTTTCATACCAAGGTGACAAACTCTCTCCTATTTGAGCCTCATCATTGTCCTTTTCTCTAAAACCAGCCAAAATAGACGATTCTTTCCTCACTCATTCACTGCATGGCTGTATACAGTGGTTGGCAGACCACCAACATGCTCTCCTGTGGCTTCGAGTTTAAGGTGGCCATGGGCAGCCTCCACCTATTCCAGTACTCCTTAGCATGTGCCTTGCTTGCTGTCTAGACCTGGATGTTCCTGATGACATTCAGGAGTCACTTGCTTAATCACTAATGGCTAAGAGGCTATATGACACCAGACGTCCTGTGTTTGAGTGATGATGTCACTTGACCAGCTGGTAACTGTGTGTAACCTTACTTACGGTGCTCTACACTGTTGGTCAAGTGAGGATAATAACCATCACAGAGGTGTTATGAACGAATATTAAAGAAGGATGGACGCATCAAGCTCTTGAGTCAGAACCTCGTGCATTGAGCCCCCTGTTTAATTAGAGTCATATTTCACTTTCCTAGAAAGGCAACCGAGTGATGCTCATGGCAATAATTCATGTCCTTGTGTTCATGAGGACAGTTTGATGTGGTCTTTAATTTGGGGAATACCGGCTGCCTCTGCCACCCACGGGCTGAGGGCTGCTAAGGGAAATCTGGTTCCCATGAACTCGTTCCCTCATCAAGCACTGCCTTTGTATCTGCTCCTCACTGTTGTGAGATGTGAAAGCAGACTTGTGTGTGGCGCTTACAGGACAGTCAGGAGTCCTTCCAGGGTGGGAGTAATGAGCTTTCTTCTGATTTTCATTTTGTTAGTCTGTCTATCCCTTCACCCATTCTTTTTAAAACAAAACATTCTTATTACATGTGGGGGGGGGCACATGTGACAGCGGATGACTTGTTGGGGGCGGGTTTCTCTCCTTCCACCTTTACGTGGTGGTTCTGGGGCTAGAACTCAGGTTGTCAAGTTTGCAGGACAAACACTCACCTGCTGAGCCGGCTGGTCAGCCCCATGCCTTCCTTCCTTCTTTACTTGTTCAACCTAGATATATTTGTTGAATGCTTATATTAAACTGAATTCTAGAGATTTATCAAGAAATAAATCAGTGATTCTGTCCTCATGAAGCATGTAGACTGGAAAGAGCTAAGACAGGTCTGTGATAGGAAAGTCCAGCAGTCTTACAACATACAAAGAAGAATCTAGAAGGAAGCTGGCACTGGCCAGAAAAGGTTACCAAAATGTCAAAAGTATGTGCTGAGTTTAAAAACTGATCCACATTGTAAATTGACAAATTATAGTTTCATATATGTAGGGAATACAGTATCTTTATAATGTGAGATAATAACTAAATATGCATCAGTGTGTCCAACAGTTCTCACAGAGTTCTCCAACCTGTGTAAGAGAGGCACCATTGTCCCGTTCTTCCTATGCCCACCTTCCCTGCTTCTAAGTGGTGGACCTCTTTAGACTTTGATCACAGTGGGACTGGTTTTTTTGAGTCTGCATTATCTCACTTAGTGTGATGTCCACAACCTGAGTCTTGAAAATGGCCATGGCCAGGGATGAGCCACGGGAGGGGACATGCAGCTGTGAAGGCGGAGGTGGTAGAGAATATGCTGTATTCTGGTTGGAATACAGGGGGGGTGTGCTCAGATTTCTGGCATACATGCAGGCATGGGCACTAAGGCCAACACAAGGGCATCTTGATGGTGGAGAGGGTGTGATGAACTCTGATGAGGAATGGCTTCCAGCATGTTGAATATTTCACAGTCCCAGGGTAGCATGATGCAGGGTTAGAAGGCTAAACCTAAAGACTTAAATGTCTCTCTTGAGGTTCATGTTATTTTCACCAAATTCCTTATCTGTATTTAAGATGTAAGGGGGATAGAGAGATGGCTCAGTGGTTAAGAACACTGGCAGCTCTTCTGAGATCCTGGGTTCAATTCTCAGCACCTACATGGGTGTGTGTGTGTGTGTGTGTGTCTCAAATCTGTCTATAACTATTGCTTTATAGGATCTGATGCCCTCTTGTGGCGTACAGGCATATATATATAGATGACACCCATATACATTTAATAAATAAATTATAGATGTAAGAGTATTTTTTTCAGTATCATAATAGCTTAGGTGTATCACTATGCATTAGAAACAATTCTAAGCCGGGCGTGGTGGCGCACGCCTTTAATCCCAGTACTTGGGAGGCAGAGGCAGGCAGATTTCTGAGTTCAAGGCCAGCCTAGTCTACAAAGTGAGTTCCAGGACAGCCAGGGCTACAGAGAGAAACCCTGTCTCGAAAAACCAAAAAAAGAAAGAAAGAAAGAAAGAAAGAAAGAAAGAAAGAAAGAAAGAGAGAAAGAATTCTAAATTATCTTTACCAACCCTACATCTGACAGAGGGCTAATAGCCAAAATTTATAAAGAACTCAAGAAGTTAAACATCAGCAACCCAACCAACCCAATTAAAAAATGGGGCACAGAGCTAAAAAGGGAATTCTCAACAGAAGAATCTCAACTGGCTAAGAAGCACTTAAAGAAATATCCAAAGCCCTTAGTCATCAGAGACATGCAAATCAAAACAACTCTGAGATTTCATCTTACACCAGTCAGAATGGCTAAGATCAAACATTCAAGTGACAGCACATGCTGAAATTGTAGTGCATCTACACAATGGAATATTACTTAGCTATTAAAAATAAAGAAGTCATTTATTTTGCAGGCGAATGGATGGATCTTGAGAATATCTTCCTGAGTGAGGTAACCCAGCCCCAAAAGGAAACACATGGTATGTATTCACTTATAAGTGGATATTAGTCATAAAATACAAGATACCCATGCTACACTCCACAGACCCAAAGAAGCTAAACAAGGTTGAAGGCCCAAGTGAGGGTGCTTGAATCTTACTTAGAAGGAGGAATGAAATAGTTCATGAGCGGCAGATGGAGGACGGAGCTGGGTGGGAGAGGGAATGGGGAGGGGAGCTTTGGGGAGGGGCTTCAGATCATATGTGGGGAGGGACAGGAGGAATGGCCAGAGGGCCATGAGAATGAATGGAAATCTGCAACTGACAGGGGTTGGGAGGTAGGGGGCATCTCCAGACAGAGACCTGGGACTAGGGAGGTGCCCAACAATCAGTAGGGGTGTGTTTAGCTGTGACTCACAGCACTGGGGATATGGGACCTCATTGGAGCAGTAGGGACACCAACCCACCACTTTCAACCCAAAAATTTTCCTGTCTACAAGAAATTCAGGGATGGGGATGGAGCAGAGACTGAGGGAATGGCCACCCAATAACCAGCCCAACTTGAGATCCATCCCATAGGCCAGCACCAACTCCTAACACTATTAATGATGCTCTGTTATGCTTGCAGACAGGAGTCTAGTGTGGCAGTCCTCTGAGAGGCTCCACCCAGCAGCTGACTCAGACAGATGGAGACACCCACAGCCAAACAGTGAATGGAGCTTGGGGATGCTTATGGAAGAATAGGAGAAAGGACTGTGGGCCTAAAGGGGATAAGAACTCCACAGGAAGACCAACAGAGTCAACTAGCCTGGACCCTTGGGGCTCTCAGAGACTGAACTACCAACCAAAGAATATACACAGGCTGGACCTAGGCCTTCCCACACATATGTTGGGGCTATCCTAAAAGCTGTTGCCTGTATGTGGGATATGTTCTATTTCTAGCTGGGCTGCCTTGTCTGGCATCAGTAGGAGAGGATGCGACTATAGTCTCATAGAATGTGCAAAGGTGGGGGGATACCCAGAGGGTGCAGGAGGAGAGGCTGGAGGCAGGTAGGGTTGTGGGAGGGGGTGACCAGGAGGGGGACTGTGAGTAGGTTGTAAAGTGAATAAGTAAAATAATAATATATATAAAAATAATATAAACAGTGAATTTGTTATAGTCTCAGAACTATGAATATACGTGTGCACACTTAAATGTTCATATGCAGACACATATTTACATGTTTGCTTATGTGCATGTTTATATGAGTAGAGCTCTGTGGATGAAGTCTGTGTTCTACAATTCTGTTTTAATATTGTTTAGCTGTACCCTTACCATCCCCCAGCAGACGCACTGCCTGCTGAGCCACAAGACTCCATTTAAGATAGTTGATTATGCTTTTCTCTGTGACCTCGTTTAAAGAGACACCAAGGAGCCAGGCGTGGTGGTGCACGCCTTTAATCCCAGCACTTGGGAGGCAGAGGCAGGCGGATTTCTGAGTTCGAGGCCAGCCTGGTCTACAGAGTGAGTTCCAGCACAGCCAGGGCTACACAGAGAAACCCTGTCTCGAAAAACCAAAAGAGAGAGAGAGAGAGAGAGAGAGAGAGACCAAGGAAGCTAAAAGTCAAGGGGATGGAGAGAGGAGTGTGGGCATCTTCAGTTCTGCAGGCCCTGGAGAGGGAGGAACAGAGCCAAGTCCTGAGAGGCCAGAGTTGTGGACAGAGGAACCAAGACTTGATCGTTTTCCTCATAGTTCAAGCTTTGCTCTCAGACATCTTTAAGAATGGAATTCTTAAAACCAAGTTGCTTTCATTTGTATTAGAGACATACCTGAGGACATTCATAAAATAACACTGTGTGTGTGTGTGTGTGTGTGTGTGTGTGTACACACACAAGATTCCATTTGAGATGTTTTCCAACATACCTGTAGATGATTCTGGAGTTCTGTTGACAGAATCTGGTAGAAAAGGCTTTTCTCGCTTTGATCAGTCAAACGATCATGAAACACGCGGCTGGCTTCGTGAACTAGGAGCAGAGCTGCCATCTCTTTGGAGTTAATTATGTTCTTATCTGCCTGCATCAATCCTAGCAGAAGCTGAGAGACCAAAAGGTAACACATGACCAACATTCGCTAGTGTATGTTACATAATCACATAGACTTTCCAAGGTAAGATTCATTGATTTCTGTAAGTGACAATCTGAATGTTTTTATGGGACAGGTGAGTTAAAGCCACAGAAAATAGCTACAGGACAACTTGATAGTGTCTCAGGAACCTCTGAGAGAGGCTTACCAGGATCAGAAGCCATAGCTGGGTAGATGTTGCCAGCATGGATCACAGGGAGGGACTTTTTATTAAAAGCTTTTGTTTTTTTTTTTTTTTTTGTTTTTTTCTTTGAGACAGGGTCTCACTCTGCAGCTTTGGCTTGCCTGTAGACCAGGCTGATCTCGAACTCTGAGATCTTCCTGCTTCACCCCTGAGTACTGGATTAAAGGAGCTACCACACATGGCTGTGAGGTGCTTTCTAATATTGATGTATTCAACATTTTAAGTTTAGATTAAGAACACCGGTGCAAATCAGGGCCGACCTTCTACAGCAAGGGAAGAAAGATACTATTCAATTCTTTCTTTCTCTCCTCCCCTCCCTCTCTTCCTTTCCTCTCTCCCTCCGTCCTTCCTCCTTTTTTTGTCTTTTTAAGACAAGGTTTCTTCGTGTAGTCTTGGCTGTCCTGAAACTCAACCGATCTCCCTACCTCTGCTTTCCAAGTGCTGGGATCAAAGGCATGTTCCACTAGCATGGCTCCTGGGTAATTGGTTAACTCACAGATGTGCATGAAGTACTTACATAGGTTCACTTCCTTGCAGCCACAGGAAACTCCCCCCAGACAAAGCCAAACCCAATCCCACACCATGACTTGCCATTTTACCCACACTATGACCTTGCCATTTCACCCACACTATGACCTTGTCATTCCCTCTGCCCAGGATCCCAGCTGGTTCTCTCACAGCCTCACTGGGTTTATTAATGGACCCTCTGCTTCACATTATTTGAACAATTCTCTTCAGTGGACATTGTGTGTGGCACACATTGCCACTGTGAATGTCCCTTTTCATACCTTCTGACAATCTGATGTGGGTAGTACATACAGAGAGGGAGGAGGGGAGGGAGGGAGGGAGGGAGACAGAGACTCAATGCAGCAAAATTACATCTCAATTTAAATGTTAAAAATAAGCTAGAGAACTAATTTCACAACAAACCTTAAATATGTCTCTGGGATTAAATATATAGTGGCATTTGGTTGGCGTTGGCAACAGTTTCTTACAGACTTCATAATATATTGCCAGGGAGCAGTGCACAATCTCATCTCTGCATTTCTGAACCTCATTCACGAAGTTATTGATGGAGAAATACATTCCCAAGTGAGCCTTTAAAGAGAGAGTTTCATCTTTAGTTAAACATGTAAATGTAGGCTGTGGCTAATTTTACTAGGACGGTGGCATGAGTGCATGAGTGGGTGTGGGCGCCACAGACGATACCAGAGATCATAGTTTGTCACGTGGCCTACCAGGGATGTAATGTGTAATCTTTGGGGACAATTTGGTGTCCCACCTCTGTGCACACATCAGCTGTGGTACTCTCTCATCTTCTTGCTTGCCAGAGAGGCAAGTGATAGAATGTTACCTCATCTGGATGGCTATACACATGGCCTTTCTTTAGAGAGTCCAGAAGGTCCTCATTGGAAAAATGGCTCAAACTGAAGTACAGGGAAATTTATACATCTGATGTGTGAGGTTGCATAGAATATAGTAACTGTCTTCAAAATTAATCTTGCATTTCCTATCTTTAGAACCTTTAAAGGTATATTAAAAGCAATTTTATACAAACACCTTGTGATTCTGATGCAGGTGACCATAGGCTACACCCAAAAGAACAACTGCTTTAGAAGAAAGTCCATGTGTGAGCCAAGCCGGGCTGGCTGAGGGGATCCTGTCTCTTATGAGAAAGTTCATGGATTGGAACACAGAGTGCTCACACTTAAGAGGTAGTGACCAAGCTCCGTGCCAGATGTGCAGGACCCCAGTCAGGAGAATCACCTCTCGGGACTGCATTAGATACATACCACACACATTTCTTGTGAACAGTCAAAGTGATTTCAACATTGAGATGAGTCATAATAGTCCAGAAAATACAGGAAAAATAATATTTGTGAAGACAAGAATAATTTCTCAGTGTTAGTGGCCTTAAGTCTCATACTTCTCCATATATGATCTGTTTTTTTCCAAGTAGAAGGTGAGCGAGGTGGAAACCTGTGTATATCCTGCCCTGACAGTCAGGTACTGAGCTGGGTGACAGATGGGAGGGCCGAGGCTGATGCTCTCTAGTCTCTCTTGCCTCTCTCTTCTGGGCTGATGACTTAACCCCCTCTTGCTCTCCCCAGGCCACAGGCTGATGGCTTCTGGCAACTGACTTCTGCTGACAGCAGCAGGGGGTTTAGGAAAGAAACTTAGTTACTTGGGCTCTTGACTCAGGTACCTCTCACTGGCCAGGCAAGGGCTCTAAGTTCATTAACTCTTTGTGAGCCAGAGAGAAAGGGAAAGAAAGAAAGAAAGTCGGGAACACACACAGACATACGCACTCTGGAGGAAGCAGAAAAAGGGCTACACCAAGCCTTTATTTTTACTTTCAGCTTTTTATAGATTTTTTTTTACACAAAAGTCTTCTATGTAAGGAAAAAATTACCTCGTAGATAAAATGTTACACAAATGGGAGTTATGGCAGAATGTAGATTATAAATTCAAAGCAGTGTGTCATTCTATAAGTTCATTATACGTTCAAAGCAATAGTTTTACATGACCTTGCTTTATTATAGTAAACACCTGTGGCTTCATCCTTAGACCTGACTTAGAATGATTTTTTTGTTTGTTTGTTTGTTTTCTTTTCCTAGTGCAATTAGTCTATGACACGTGAAGGTTTACAGAACTCTACTTGTAGCTTATATTCTATAGGGGGGTTGGGAATATTTGTATCAATTTACAACTTCTCTAAAATCATTATTAGGAATTATGAAATCATCAGTTCATCTAAACAGCATTACTACATGAAAGTATATCTTCATATTGATTCTGTACGAAATTTGCCCAATAGGGTGGATAAATACCTAGGAAATCATTAAGCTATGTAGTAGGGGCAGGAAAGGCCTATCAGCAGTGAGAAGCAATTCTGGGACAAAGTCTTCAGGGTCTTTGCCTCTCAGAGCTCACCCATCCCAGCCATGCAAAACAGTGGGCCATGTCCAGAAAATTCACTGGCTTGCCATAGCCTTTCCTAGATGGCTTCTGTCAGGGAAGATAGGGTTTATTTTATCTTATAGTTCATAGACCATCATCCAAAGAAGGCTAGGGCATGGACTCAAGGCAGGAACTTGGAGGCATAACTGACATAGAGGCCATAGAGTGGGTGCTGCTTATTGATTTGCTCCTCCTGGCTCATTTAACCTGCTTTCTTATACACCCTAGGACCATCTGTTCAGGGGTGGCATTACCCACAGTGGGCTGGGTCCTTCCACATCAATACCAATCTAGATCATACCCCACTTTCTAATCCCAGCATGTGGGAGCTAGAGGCAGGTGGACCTCTGAGTTCCAGGCTAGTCTGGTCTACAGAGTGAGTTCCAGGATAGCTGGGGCCATGTAGTAAAACTCTTTTCAACCCCTACACACAAAAAGAGAAGATACACTATTCCCAGGTATGTCTAGGCTTGTGTCCAGTTGACAGACACCAACCTGTGTAGTAGAGTACATAGCATTCTTGAGAACCTGGTTCTATCCCAGTGGAAGGAGGGAGGAAGGGGAGGGAGGGCCAGATACATCACCTGAAATACCGTACATAGGGCACTCTGTGGAGGATGAGGCAACACCAGCGTGGAGAAGTGTTTGAGGAGACGGGGGCTGATCTCCTTCCCACTGACAGAAGAGGTATAAGCAGCGATTAGAGAGAGATCCTGAATACTCTGTGGGGAGAGTTTTAAAGGAGAATGCATCTATAAGAAGTAAAATAAATATCCACATCCCAGCCCCAAGTAGAAGAATTTAGGCAGACATTTGGATTACTATTTACTATAAAAATGTACAATGGTAGTAGAAACCTGTGCTCTTACAGGTAACCTGCCAATAAATTTAACTTCAAGGTATTTCTAGCAGCCTTTCTAAATGTCATCAGGAAGTAGCCCATTTTAAAAAAATGACAGTCACTTCCAAATGTGAAACTATTAGAAGAAAACACAGGGAAATACATCATGACACTGGCCTGGGAGCTCACAAGCACAAGACTAATGTAGACAGGTGGGATTAATCTAAGCAGGAAGTTCCAGCACAGCACAGTAGTTGACAGACTTTGTAAGCAGATGTTGGCAAAGCATTACCATCTAGGGTATACAAGGAACTCAAATAGCCCAAGAGCCCTCCTACCACAAACAATTCAATTAAAATTTGGGAAAACATTTTAACAAAAGAAAACATATAAACAGCAGGTGAATGAAAATAAATGTCGTATGTATCACTGACCATCAGGGAGAGTCAAATAAAAACAATCACGAGATGTGAGGAGCGGGTGTGGCAGCAGTCCCAAAGGCGCCAGGGACTGCAGCTAAGTCTTATGACTTGTGCCTGACTTCCTCATATAAGCCACAAACATCTTGAGAGCTGTGCAGGTGTACCAGGATACCGGTGAATCCATTTTGATGGAGATATGCCCCTGCTGCCCTGATTAGCTGAAGCTGCGTGCCTGGTGAGGTGGCGTGGCCTGCTATGCGTGGATGGGAACTGAGAGTATAAAAGAGTGAGAGGCCCAGGGTTCGGGGGAGATCTAAACAAGGGAGATCTAAACAAGAAGAAACAGGACTGAATAAACGTGTGCAGAAGGATCCTGATGCAGCGTCGTTCTTCCTGGCCAGTTGAGCACGCGCAAGAAGTGGTGCCAAAACCCGGGACAAGAAACATCTTCAGGCACGAGCGAAGACCCCCTGCTACAGGGAGGATTCAGAACTGCATCATGGGGAATGGTGGTAATGAAGTGTTCCTGCAAAACAGACTGTTGAGAAGGATCCGGCGTGGATTCAGAACTCTTCAGCTGGGGAATAGTATTGATGAAGAGAAAGAAGAAAGATGAAGGCTGAATAAACTGTTGTTAGAAGGACTGGTGGTCGTGTCGTTCTTGCTGGTCGAGAGCGGACGCGACAATTGGTGGCCCGTACAGGGAACCGACTCCCCCACCGAGTTCAGAACTTTCAGCAGTCAGTGGTTGCTGGCAGGGTAAGTTCACGGTGAGTGAAACTTGCAACCCCAGGAGTTTGGGAAGGACCTCGGATAAAATAGAGGCGAATATAAAGTTGCCAGGAAGCAGGCACAAAGTAACGGTAAGGTTCCTGGCTTTGAGACAAGTTAAGGTTCCTGGCTTTGGGACAAGTTAAGGAATTATGATAACCCCAGTGTAGTGATCAATAGATCCTCGCTGTGTAGTTATGCTTTTTTCTCCCATTGACCCTTTGTGGGTAGGTCTGATAGTTTTGGTCTTGTTTGTTCTGATATATGGACTCTGTTACTGTTTGAATCGAGAGGCAGTCAAGACAGGTCAGAAAATCCTTATAGAGCAACAAGAGAGTATGTCGGAAGAGAAGGGCTTAAAAAGAAAAAAGAAAAAAAAAGGAGACACGGTGTTATCAGGTGGACAGAAAGGACAAAATAAAAGAGCCGAGGCGGAGGAGGAAGGCGAATTAGCTTCTGCGCCTCCTCCCTATGCCTCCTCAGCAGCCACCTGTAGGTGGACCTTTTGTCCGGAGATTTGGAGAGGATCGACCAGATCCGGTGTTGACGTGGGCGAGAGGGTCTGTTTGTGTGTTTCCACAGGACCAGACAGAACCTCTTTGGGTGCCGGAGAGGTTGGTGAGACACTGCAAGAATGAGGCTCCTGATCCACTTGCCCCTGTGGATGTGGTGGATGATCCCACAAGCACAAATGATGGAGCCAAGATGGGAGATCCTTTTGGTATTCCAGAAGCTGATACCAGCTCGACATGATGTTCAAATTTTTCCATGCCTTTTTGATCCCTGAATTCTACTTAAAGAGATAGCCCCTCTGGCTATCTATCCCTTGCTTCAGGGAAGATGAGTGGGGATGAGAGCCCTGGGATGTATGCCTGTTATAGTGTGTGTGTGTTGTGTGTTTGGCACATGTGTTAGGTGCAGTGTGTGCAGGCCCCCACTCTCGCCATGGTAGCGTAGGCTTTTGCTGCAGTGGAGGTGGGACAATCTCCTCAGATTCGGTTTGCCGCTCTAAAAGAAATAATGCTGCGTTATGTCATGGGTTGCGAGGCTAAGCACTGCATAGAGGATAGCTTGCTGTTGGCATCCTGTGGAAGGCACGTCTGATTGCATGAAGGCTCAGTGTCCTAGTTCTCTTCCCCCAGGAAAAACGACACGGGAGCTGGCCAAGACCTCTCTGGGTGATGAGCCCAAGGGATGGTTTTGTGTAGGGCCCCTATGCTTGCACACTGGGATCAGACCTCTACCTTCACCCATGAGGCTTGCTTGCAGCAATTAAGATCTGGCCATAGATTAATCAACATCCTGGCCTTTTGATGCACCTGCCGCAAGCAAAACACAATCTCCCCAGGTGTGGCTTGGCCTGATAGAGAGGTAGTCAGTGATAAGACTCCCTGGGCATGTCACCAACCTAAGACAGGGATCAAACCAATGCTGTTTGTCTCCCAAGGACGGGTAAGGGGCATGGCTGCGGGGGGCTATCTACAGACATTCTCTCTACCAAAAAAGAAAAAAGGGGGAGATGTGAGGAGCAGGTGTGGTGGCAGTCCCCAAAGGTGCCAGGGACTGCAGCTAAGTCTTATGACTTGCACCTGACTTCCTCACCTGAATATAAGCCACAACCATCATGAGAGCTGCACAGGTGTACCAGGATACTGGTGAATCCAGTTTGATGGAGATATGCCCCTGCTGCCCTGATTAGCTGAAGCTGCGTGCCTGGTGAGGTGGCGTGGCCTGCTATGCGTGGATGGGAACTGAGAGTATAAAAGAGTGAGAGGCCCAGGGTTCGGGGGAGATCTAAACAAGGGAGATCTAAACAAGGGAGATATAAACAAGAAGAAACAGGACTGAATAAACGTGTGCAGAAGGATCCTGTTGCAGCGTCGTTCTTCCTGGCCAGTTGAGCGAGCACAAGAACGAGATATCATTTTATCCCAGTTAGAACAGCTACTAGCAAAAATGAAGAAATGGAGAAGGTTGATGAGGCTGAGGTCTCATAAACTACTAGAGGGGCTGGAATTAGCACAGATATTAGGAAAAACAGGGCATAGGCTCCTTATTAAAATGGAATTGCTAAATGTTCCAATGATCTCACTATTGAATATATATTCATACACACATATTCAACAGAGATAAAATCAGCATATAAAATATAGCTGCATTCATTGCACTATTAACAACAGGAAACAAAAACCAGAATCAATTTAAAGGCCCATTAATGGATAAAGAAGATATGGTGTATATATGCAATGAAATTCCACTAAACCTTAAGAAAAGGAAGTCCTGTCACTTTTAACAACACAAATGATCCCAGAAGACTTATGCTAAGCAAAATAAGCCAGACACAGAAAGACAAACGCTGCATGATCTCATTAATTTGGAGATCTAAAAAAATGTAATACCAGACATTTCCCACTAATAATTCTAACTATAAGTGTTTTAATTCCCCAATTAAATAATGTAGACTTGTAAGTTGGATATTGTGCTGTAAAAAATACAGCTGACTCAAAAAAGAAACTGTGAAAGAAAGTATGGAAATTAATCAACCAACAAATGAAAGTAAAAACCATTCTGGCATAACTATTTTGATAGCTAATGTGAAGTATATGTCAGCGAAAATCCATCAGAAGAGATACGAGACAGCTATCATATATTAACAAATGAGCAATGCACCTAGAAGCTGTAAAAATTGTACATGTTCTTCAAACATCTGGACTTTAATAAAACATTAATGGACATAAAGGACAAATAAAATAGGTCCTGATATAATGACATTGCATGATGTCAACAACGCACTCTCATCAATAGGTCAATAAGGGAACTTCAGAATAACCTACACCACAGACTACATGAATTTAACAGACATTTGCAGAACAGTTCAAACAACAGCTGTGAAATCCATATTACTTTCAACAGCATCTGGAACTTTAAAAAACTGTTCACACTTTAGCCCATAAGGCAAGTCTCAGCAAAATGCAAATGCATTGAAGTAATTTTTTATGGGGCTATTATGAAATAAAATCAGACACAAGAGAAACCCCAGAGATTAAACTATATATTTGACCAGTGAGCAACTAGAAGAATCAGAGTGAAAATAAAAACCTTCCTAGAATCAAATGAGACTGAAAGTTCAGCTCATCAGAGTCTTTGGGATGCAACGAAGGAAGCTGCTGAGGTGCAGTTTGTAGCTGTGAATGTTTATATTAAAAAACCAAGAGGAGAAAGTGGAGAGGGGAGAGAATTATAAACCCAAAAGAACTATACACATGTGTGAAAATACTGTAATGAAACTCCTTATTTTGTATGATGACTTAAAAGGAATAAGAAATAAGAATCAGATCCCAAATCAATAGCTTAATGATGCATCCCAAAGTCTTAGAAAAACAAAAACAAGCCAAACACCAAAGTAGCCAGTTAGGAAAAGGCAGTTCTTCAATAAACTGTCTCTGGAAAACTGGAAAGGAACATGTAGAAGGGAAAAAGACACCCAGACCCCATAGTAGTACAATTTTATCTAGTTATAAAGGAGAGTGAGCCTGATATAGCTGTCTCCTGAGAGGCTCTGTCAGAGCCTGACAAATATAGGTGGATGCTCACAGTCAACCATTGGACTGAGTATGGTGTCCCCAATGGAGGAGTTAGAGAAAGGACTGAAGGAGCTGAAGGGGTTTGCAGCCCCATAGGAGGAGGAACAATATCAACCAACCAGGCACTCCAGAGCTCCCAGGGACTAAACCACCAACCAAAGAGTTCACATGGAGGGACCCATGGCTCCAGCTGCATATGTAGCAGAGGATGGCCTTTTTGGGCATCAGTGGGAAGAGAGGCCCTTGGTCCTGTGAAGGCTTGATGCCCCAGTGTAGGGGAATGCCAGGGCAGGAAGATGGGAGAGGGTGGGTGGGGAGCACCCTTATAGAAGAAGAGGGAGGGGGATAGAATAGGGGGTTTGGGGGGAACCAAGAAAGAGGCTAACATCTGAAATGTAAATAAAGAAAATATCTAATAAAAAAGATTAAAAAGATAAAAAAAAAGAAGAAGAGTGAATTGGGGCTGGATATATGTCTTCATGGTTAGGAGTACATATCTCTCTTGAGGAGAACTGAAGTTTGGTTCCCTAACCCACATTCACAACTGCCCCTACGTCTGTCCAGCACCAAGGGATCCAACACCCACTTCTGACCTCCATAGGTAACTGCAGTCAGGTACACATACCCATACAGACATGAACTCAGCACACATAATTAAAAATAAAAAACAGAAAAATGAAGTCAAATCATTTGAAGGGCAGTAGGTAGAACCAAAGGTCACTATTACACAAAACAAACACATAAAGGAAAATACTGTGTTTTCTAGATTTAAATATAAAACACACACGCACACACACACATGACACGAATGTATAAGGGGCCCATGAGAGGAGAAAGAAGGGTATGAACAAATAGGGGAGGGAAAATTCAGATTTGACATGAAAACATAAGTGGAACTATTTGGGGGGAGGGGGAAGAAGGGAAGAGGGGGAAGAGGGGGAAGAGGGGAGGGACCAAGGTGGAGAAAAAGGGAGAGGGAGGAAGAAGGGAGACAAGTCAGAGCAGTACAATTTATGAAAATGTTCAAATGAAACCCATTGTTTTGTATGCTAGTACAACATCAATTAAAATACAAAGTAGGATCCTGTATATCTCACTAAAGAAAGGTGATTTCAAAGGACTGTGAAGGGTAGCAGGGACAGACATGGGGACAGGCTGGACAACAGACACCAAGTTATAGACAGCAGGGAAAAGTTTAGAGTCCTACTTTGCAACTGAGTAACAACCCTACTGTATATCCCCAAATCACTAGGTGAGAGGATCTCTGGATGCCATTCTTTAAAGGGAATGATAAGTGTTTATGGCGATTCATGAGCTAAATGCTCAAATTTCATGGTTACATCTTGTATAAATATAGCAAAATGTCATACTGTACCCACGGGTATGTCCAATTATTCTACATAAATTAAAAAATAAAATTATACGAGGAGTTGTTGGAAAATGAGCAATATGTAACTGAGGCTAGCAGAGAGGATGCTGTTGGTGAGTTGAGTGATCACAGGAATGTATCTGTGATGGCCTGGGATGAACAGATGCTGGAGGTAACATTGTTAGGACCCTGATACTGGGTAGAGCCAGAAAAGAATCTGGTCTATCCTGATGGGGCATTGTTGACACTCCTGTTTCTTCCCATGTCCATGCCAGGGCTGCAGAAATCCCACCAAAGACCCGCTGCTATGACTGTTCTCTGGCACTTCAGAGATTTTGTTCAGGCTGTGTGATCCAGGACCCACCTCCTGTTTTGTTTTTTCTCTGTTTTTTTCACCGTTCTCAAATTGTCCCTGGAGGACTGCATTGGGGAGGACTGCATTGGGGTACCTTCTCTCTGCTTTAGGTGGACTGTAATTCTGAGAGTCTGGCTGGTGTCCCAGCCAATGACCTAGTGAGCGCACTTCATCTGGGATCCTGACTTAAGTCTGCCTGAGACACGAGACTATTTGCAGTACAGTCATCTCATCTTTAGGGGAGAGATCGGAGATCAGACAGTTAACATTGACCGAGTCAGTTTTGGAACGAAGGGCTTTTGATTTCCAGAGAAGGAATCCAATAAGGGCCTGGCCGTTAGCATTAGCAAGGTCACCTAAGCAGGCTTTCTCTGTTCTTCACTCAGGATGCTGTAAGCGTTCAAGAACATTTAGTGAGGAGAAAATCTTAGCACATACTGTACCTTCCACATGTTCCTTTCAGTGTCATAAACACCTCCCATATCTAATAACTGTCTGATCAACTCCAGGGGTGGCTGTGTTCCACATGCGTCTACTATCGGCATATTCAAGTCATCAATAAATACGACAATCTTAAGGGAGACAGAATGTTTAAATAAATTAATTAGTACCACCTTTTAAAAAATTATGAATTGTGGATATTAATTCTGATACTGCTCAAGACCGAAACTGTATGCAATAACCTGCCTTTAAAGACTAAAAACAGAAGATCAAATTTATTTTGCAGATGTGGTCATAGAGGACAGTGAGTGCCCAAAACAGCAGGAACTCTGTCCAACTCAGCCCCTAGAAGGACTGCTCGATGCTCTTGGGGATGGTTTGATGCTGATAACTGCAGTTAGGTAGCTTAACTGCAGCACTTACCAGTGTGCCAACTATTAAGCATATTCTTATCATGGGCTGGCTTTTGGCTCTGATATAGAATTCAGCTTTTTCTATTTCATACGCACTCTGGGTTGGACAGGAAGTTTAGAAACACATTCCAGTTTTTAAATCTATATTACTTTTTGCCTAGGAAAATATTATGCAGCCAAGTGTAATGATTATAATCTCTGTGTAATAAACTCTTTTATGTTTTGTGAAACAAAGATACAGAGAGCTGCTTTAACTTCTGAATTGTTAACTGTTGTTGCTGTTGTTATTTGAGGAGAACAATGGTTCCCCTCCTCTAATACAGTCTAGCAGCCTTGTTCTTGCCTGCATTCTTGCCTGCATTTTCTAATGGTGTGATTATAAGTTGTAGAAACGCTTTCAAAATCCCCAAAGTTTACTTATGCAAACAAAAATCTATCAGTTCTATCCAAATCTTTAGTTGAAGTCAACAGATTCTGAAGCAAACAGTTAAGGTCTGCTATTAGGTGGTAGAGCAATGTATGCAGGGACTCGTCGGGGCCCGTGCAGGCTTATTTATGGATCTTGGGAACCTCTTGAACCTGGGCTAATTTCATAGTATTGAATGGGAGTGAGTGATCACAAATTCTAATGGCGACTCAGACAATAAATGGATGATGGATTCCATGCCAAGTAGACTAGAGGTGAGAATAAGGGTACCCAGTGTGCTAGTCTCTGTGTCTGTGGGTTCTAGAAGTCTCTCTTTCTCTCAGAGCTTCATGCAGAAGAAGAAAATGAGCTAGAAGCTACAGCAACAACACCTCAGTGGCTAATTTCCAGCCAATCTTTATCCAGATGTTGACTTAGTCTTCTGGTCTCAGTAAGTCCACCCAGGACAACTCACTGTACCAGAAGAGAAGTGCACTGATTTGAAGATCAAAGTACCTACTGCAACGGACTGTTTCAGCAGTGCCCAGGAGTGTGCATTCTCCTTTTTGTTAACTAAAACAAACCAACTCATTCCTCAGTTAGCGTACTCAGGTGGCGCAGAGGGGCCGTCTTACTCTGTTGTTCTTTGGTGCTCCCAGAATGTCTTTGGTTCTTCTTACTAACTTCCGCAGAAGCAGCTCCTTGGTTTTGGCGGCTGTCATGGTGCTGGTAAAATTTATTGTGGAGACTATAATTCCTTTATCATTTATAACAGTGCTGTCATTAGCTTTAGCCTCTTCTTTCTTTGCACTCTGCTCTATGATGCCAAAAAAAGACAGACAGACAGACAAATTTAGAACAGTTTAAGCGATTTTTGCTTTGTTTTAGGGTATCCAGAAGTGTGAAATTTAAGGAATTTTATCTTGTTGTTGACCTTTAAATGACAGTGCTCCGAAAGAGCAGAAGCAGCTTTGATGGTTCTAGACTTTCCCACTGTAATCTGTATGTGGGCAACCGTAGCACATGTGGTGGTATGAACCCTTTGTCATGGATGTTAGATGCTTCTGACCGAATGACTGGGAAGCAGCATGCAGCATGTTCTCAATTAATCTCATTCTCAGGGTAAGACCCACCCAGGGGGATGCGTGGGGCGATGCTACGGTGGCTGGCGTGAGACATCAAGCTACTGCTGGCACTTCCGTTTCTGTTGTGCACTCTGACAAGGGATATACACAGCCACAACTTTCTCCTGTGCTGTGCTGAGAAGCAGGGAAGACCACAGCCAGACAGCACCTCTGGATTTCATTTGCACTTCTACCAAGGGTAGAAGCGCCCCCTCCACCAGAGCCACTTGTGCTTGTTCAGTAGTTTGAATGGGTCCTGGACAACTTCCCACAGACTGTGTTTGAAACCAACAATTCCAGATTTTATCCTGTGACTCCGCACAGTGAGGGATTGCTGGCATGTGGCTACAGCAGTGATCCCATGACTTCACACTTACCAAGGCCTGCTCCAATTATTTTGGTGGGATCACCAATCAAGATGTTGATATTCTGCCTGAGGCTGTTGGAATCAAATGTTTTATTGAAATTAGTTTATCATTTTAACTGTAGTATTAAAGTTTAAACAAATTAAGGACAGATAATTGATTTTACTTAGAGTTCCCACAAGAAAATGTTTGCTTTTTTTGTTCACGTGTTTATAGTCTTAAGACCTCTCCAAATTCCATTTTCTAATTCAGCTGAAAAAAATAGGCTTCTCTAATATTTGAACAATGTGAGACTTAATTTTAGAAATGTGCATTTCAGAAATTTTTATCTGAAAAACTTAGGTTTATATTTTTCTTTTAGGAAGAGGCAGACAGAATGCAGAATGATAGGCCCAAGCCCCTTGTAAAAGTCTGTTTTATAAATAGATGATTTATTTCTATTACAACACACTGATACTATGCAAAACTTTGTTGAGTATATTCCAGGTGCATTTTTTTCTAGGGGGAAAATAGTTTATAGCTACATTTTGTGTTATGCAAAAATATTTCCTTCTAAACTTGAATTTAAAATAATTGCTGTTTCTCTGATATAAAGGAATGAATCTAGCTGCTAACATCTTGGAAAAAGTAAAGATTTTCTTCTAAACAAAAAAATTAGAGTATACCAGTAAGTATGGAGATGAAATCAGTAACAAAGAAAGTCCCTTATCAAACAAAAATCATCTCAGAAGTGTATAGTTTCACACTAAATTCTAAGGCTCATATACTAACATAGAAGGAATATTTCCAAACTCATTTCACAAGGGCTAGCATGGCCCTGGTAAGAAAACCAGAAAAATGCTACAGATAAAGAATTTCAGGACAGTATCATTTAGGAACAGAGCCGCAAAATAAATAAATAAATAAATAAATAAATAAATAAATAAATAAAAAACTTCAACAGAAAGCTAACAAACTCAAATCCAGGTAAAGAATTTCAGGACAGTATCATTTAGGAACAGAGCTGCAAAATGAATAAATAAATAAATAAATAAATAAATAAATAAAATAAAATCTTCAACAGAAAGCTAACAAACTCAAATCCAACAGTGCACTAAAGAGACCACTCTTCATGGCCAAGTGTGATCTATCCCCAGTGTGCAAAGGTGGTCCAATATACACAAATGAATAAAAGTGACATCATAGTAACAGAATAGAGGAAACAGCTTTAGCCATCATCTCAATAAGGAATAACTGTACTGAAAACTATAATGAAGTCAAAAAGTCACATAAATATCTGGAACTATGGCCTGTCTTCATGGCTTAGAAAAAGTAATACTGTTACAATGTTTATTCCATTACTCCAAACAGACACAGCAATCCTGAAGGGAAAGAACGAGGCAGTGGAAGTCATCAGAGGCCTGGAGAGATGTCTCAGAGGTTAAAAGCCCCACAGCTGCTGCAGAGGACTCGAGTTTGGTTCCTACTGTTTGCACTGAGCAGCTCATAAAGACTCATAACCCCAGCTTTGGGGCATATGATGCCCTCTTCTGTCCCCTCCAGGCTTTCCCATTCATATGCACATCCCCCCAAACAGATATATAGTTTAAAATTTTAAAATTAAAAAAGTATATAATAAGATGCATATTTATCAAAACAGCAGTATAGTATCATAAAAAGAGTGACTAAACCAGGTGAGGGGGTTACAGTCTGCACAGTCTCCACTATACTAAGAATCTGAAGGAACTTCAACTTGTGGAAGCAGAAAGAGGGGTAGGTGTCAGGGGCTGAGGTGAGGTGGGAGTAAACGGGTGTCTGCCCAAGGGTGCAAATAGGAGGAGATGGATTTCAAGGCCTATCACGTGTGTATGGAGGACACAGCAACATGATCTGCAAAGCTGCTGCAAGCACACATTTTAAGTGTTCTCACTACAAAATGTAGGAAAGTGACATGAAGTGATGGGTATGCTAGCCAGCTGACATAGTTTTACAATGCACGTATATATTTAAGCAGCCCATTCTGTCTCATAAATATATACACTTATTATGTGTCAATTAAACATGAACATTAAAATTAAGGAGAGACTGGGAGAATACTTTTCTCTTATTGTCTCATTTGAATAATTCCCTTCATTATATAAAAGATCTGCTTTGTAAGAACAAACTCAACAAGCATACATCAAAGACGCAGTTTTACCAGACAAGCCAAATTTAAAGTTTAATATATACAACCTTGATCTTTTAATATCATTATGTAACAGGACTTTTCCTAAAATTGACCCATATTTGATATTGAGTGTTCCTCGGCCTTCGAGCTTCTCAAGCATCTTGTTGATGGCCACACTCTTCCCAACACCACAGTCGCCTAGGGGAGAGAACATCAGGTTAGAACCACACACCTGGAAATGACATAGGTCTATGTGTTAAGATGAACCAGTGTCACTTTCACCCCTTCGAAATTTGCATTGAGAGCACTTTTTTCTGCTTTTCTGTTTTAAAATGGAGAAACGTTAATTGGCACTGTACTGTGAACTTTCAAATAGTTTGAATCATTTGTGTTTCTTATAAAAGATAGAGTAGGAGATACTTAGAATTTTTATTGAATGTTCATTTAAGGGCATCACAACTCTTTCTTGCTTGTAGCACACTAGAACTACAGTCAATGAGACTCTTTGAAAAACAAAACAAAACCCAATTGCAAAGAAGACATTTTATGTGCACGTGTGAGTAGCATCTGCATGATTCCTGCACAGGAGGGCTGTATAGGTGGTACTGTATGGAGGGCTATATAGGTGGTACTGTATGGAGGGCTGTATAGGTGGTACTGTATGGAGGGCTGTATAGGTGGTACTGTATGGAGGGCTGTATAGGTGGTACTGTATGGAGGGCTGTATAGGTGGTACTGTATGGAGGGCTGTATAGGTGGTACTGTATGGAGGGCTGTATAGGTGGTATTGTATGGAGGGCTGTATAGGTGGTACTGTATGGAGGGCTGTATGTAGACTCTCCTGGTACTGGAGTTACAGGTGGGAATGAACTATGGTGTGGGTGTTAGGAAAAACCCGAGCCCCCATTCGAGAGCAGAAAGGGCTGTTAACCACAGAGCCATCTCTCCAGTCTTCCTCCTCATTTTTTTTTTGAGGGAGGGTCCTATGTAGGTTAGGGTGGTCCTGAACTAAACAATCTTCCTGCCTTAGCCTCCTGAGTACTGGAATTGCAGGCACACACCACACCACTCAGCTCCCTTACATTTTTCTTTTTACTAACACAATCTAAAGGAGGCATTTAATAACACACTTACTAAAGCAGACCATGCCCATGGCTCCAAGTGTACAAAAAAAAAAAAAAGGAAGACTTTTCTTAGAAGAAATTAGACACAACTATGTGTTATCTGAGTGCCATGTATCTCAAGTTCTTTGCATATGTTCCTGGGAGACTCTACTATTTGCCTCTGGTGATCTACAACACAGGACAGGGACAAGGAAATGATAATCAATGGGCTGGATACTCAGAACAAACAAGAACTGTCTTGAGGGGCTGGTGAGATGGCTCAGCGGGTAAGAGCACCCGACTGCTCTTCTGAAGGTCCTGAGTTCAAGTCCCAGTAACCACATGGTGACTCACAACCATCCGTAAGGAGATCTGACTGGTGTGTCTGAAGACAGCTTCAGTGTACTTACATATAATAAATAAATAAATATTTAAAAAAAGAACTGTCTTGAGTCACTTCTTTGGTTTTGGTAATAGAAAAAGATTGGAAAAATTTTACACCACATTTACAAATTGCATATTTAAGTTTAATCAGACAATTGGTATCCAGAGGTGGCTGACCTTCTAAGGACCAGGGCCCATGAGCTGTGGACAACTGGTGTCCAGAGGTGACTCTTAGATCAGGTGATCTCCCTCTGAGGACCAGGGCCCATGAACTCTGGAGGCCAATCACACACTCATCCAAAGTGTCTATTTCTAGATTTTGGGTTTGATGTAATGAAAAGATAAAAAAAAAGTATAACATCCAAGTCTTGAGTTGTAGGAGAACCCATACAACTCAAGGTAGGAGGATTACATGTTCAGTGGCAGGCTAGGAGACTCATCAAGCACCCATGCAAACAAACAAACAAACAAACAAACAAACAAACCCACTGTGGGGAAGAAGGGAGGAAGATACATACACAGGCTTATGACATCCTATATTAAAATGGGCATTCATAGGCTGTTTGTAGGACTGTGAAAATTAGTCTCTCTGAATTTTTAGGGCCTATTAATTAAGTGCACTTAAAAATGATTAGCCTCATTAATTATTAAATGTCTCCCTAACCTGGAAATCCCCTCTCTGTTACTTATTTTCATACCCGTGAGAAGTACAGGGTAGGAGTTCCTGAGGAAAAGGCTCATGAGGAAAGAGAGGCAGATGGTGTCTCTCGTAGCCATGTAGTTCACGCACTCCCCATACTCGTTCATCCTCAGCACGTTCTCACTAGATCCCTGGAAGTCAGTCAGCAGCGACGTCTCTAAGGTCAGAGGACAGTTGTTAGGCTTCAGATGATCTCGAATGAGATAGGAACCTATTATTTTTGTTAGGTAATACTCTCTGGACAAGTCAGAAAGGTACATGACAGATACTGTGTGGCATATGCCTAGGGTCTTTGTGGATGTCAGAGATGGCTGTCTCTGGCATCTTCAGGCAGCCAAGGTACTGCCAATGTTCCTAGAACAACACTCCTTGACTTTCCTGCCCCAACCTTGCTGCTAGTGTGGTGGGTCCTGCTAGAAAGAAGCTAGTCCCAAGCTGCCTGCCACTCTCCTAAGAACCCACCTCGCTGGCTGCCCCTCTCATCTTCCAGACTCCTTTCTGCTGGAAGTTGTGATCATACAAGTGTTTATGAACCTTCAACCTTCTTATCTGAACCACAGGAAACTGACAATTCAACACACACACACACACACACACACACACACACACACACACACACACGCAGAGAGCAAGAGAGAGAGAGAGAGCGAAAGAGAGAGAGAGAGAGAGAGAGAGAGAGAGGGAGAGAGAGGGAGGGAGAGAGAGAAGAGAGAGAGAACAGGCAAAACCAAAACAAACCAGCCCCTCACAGACATGAATGCTCTCTATAATGCTACCCTAATCGCATCTTAGCATCACTTTATTGTCACGGCTGTGCACTGTTATATGTAGGTGTGTGTTCATGCCATGGCACGGGTGGAGTTGGCGTTGGTCCTGTCTTTCCCTCTTTCCCTGGGCTCCAGGAATTGCCCCTTTACTCTCCTTACTGTCTTACACCCTTTAAAGAATGCTTGGCCCTAATTCTTTCCCTCCTTTCTGCTGTCCAGCTGACTGCTTAGCTGGTGTTAGCACAGCCATGCTGTCTATTCTTCATAGGACATTAGCCAGGCAGATTCAGAGCACGCAGAGACATGGCGCTGAGTCTCCCCATGGACATGGCCTTTCTGCCCGCCTTCCCTAATTACTAATTCCCACACGGTGGGCTCTGTCCTGCCACTTGCTCTACTTTCATTTTAGTGACTTTAGGGAGCCTTCTACACCAACCCAGTTTTTTATTAGCATTATTTAATGACTGTTCAAATAAGCCTTTACCCAGTGTGGAAGTGATGGGGATCTATAGTATTTCCAATCTTTTGTTGTTACAAATAAAGCCAAGTTTATATAGTACTCACAGGCAACTCATACATGACTTCTGGAATAATTACCTATAAGCAGAGCGTATGGTCTGTGTATACTGAGTCTGAATCAATTTTGTGATTGATGGACATGGAAAAATTGCCTACCACCATTTGAGAAGCTGAATGACAAAGGTATTGAGTGTTTTTAATCTTTCCAAAGTTGTATCTAATTCTTTACTTCTCATTTCTCATATGGAGTCAATATTATTTATATTTGAGGGTCATTTATTTTCATGTCAACTATTTGTTCATATTATTTCAATTTTTATTGATAATTTGTGGTGATGCTTGAGTTTTATAGATGCTTTTGGATAACATCAGCAAATACTAAAGTTTAATTATCTCCAAATGTTGTATCTACATATTTTCTCTTTTATAACCACACTACTTTGTTTTTTCAAAATAACATTAATTTAAAACATATGCTTTATAGTGACAATGCTTCCCCATTTCCTCCAGTGGATTGTTTTATTTATTTAAAATTTATTTGATTATTTTATGTGTCTGAGTATTGCTCTTGCAACTATGCCTGTGCACTGTATGCATGCCTGGTGCCCTCCACATTCTGAAGAGGGTGATGGAGTCCCCAGGGCTGGAGCAGGAGACAGATATGAGACACGATGTGGGCGCTGGAATCAAACCCAATTTCACAGCAGGAGCAACAAGTGCTCTTAACTGTGAAGCCAACTTTCCAGCTCTGGCTTTGCTTTTAAATTCTGCATTTTTTTTTCATTTGTACAAGACCCATTCTGGGCCAGCGAAATGTCTCGGTGGTGAAACTCTTGCCTTGCAAGCTGAGTTGATCCCTAGAAGCACGAAAAGGAAGAAGGAGGGGACCTACTCTATAAAGGTGTTTGCTTACTGTCACACGATTGCCATGACACATGTGCCCTCACCTCCCACCCCTCACCACGAACGTGTGTGTGCACATGTCACACACACGCACACGCACACACACATACACACACACCAAAACCTTTAAAAGATCTATTCAATTCTTTCTTAAATTGACTGTGCCGTGTAAGTATTTTTATTTTATTTGTGTCAAGTGCTTTGCCTGCAGGTATGTCTGCACTGTGCACACAGAGGCCAGAAGGAAAAGAAAAAAAGGAAAGTGAAAAAAAAGGAAAGGAAAAAGGAAAAAGAAAAAAGGAAAAAAGGGAAGGGAAGGGAAGGGAAGGGAAAGGAAAGGGAAGAGAAAGGGAAGGGGAAAAGGGGAAAAGAAGGGAAAAAGAAGGGGAAAAGGGAAAGGGCCCAGGAGGCCATCCTCTGCTACATATGCAGCTAGAGACACGAGCTCTCGGGGGTACTGGCCAGTTCATATTGTTGTTCCACCTATAGGGTTGCAGACCCCCTTCAGCTCCTTGGGTACTTTCTCTAGCTCCTCCATTGGGGGCCCTGTGTTCCATCCTATAGATGACTGTGAGCATCCACTTCTGTATTTGCCAGGCACTGACAAAGCCTCACAGGAGACAGCTATGTCAGGGTCCTTTCAGCAAAATCTTTCTGGCATATGCAATAGTGTCTGTGTTTGGTGGCTGATTATGGGATGGACCCTGGGTGGGGCAGTCTCTGGATGGTCCATCCTTTCGTCTTAGCTCCAAACTTCTACAAGGACTTCTGGCTAGCCGGCCACTTCTGCTGTAGACTGCTGGAGGACGCTGCCTCGTCAGCCTGGTTTCCACTGCCTCTGGTCTTCGCCAGCACCCTAACTGTTAATTTATTAAATACTTTATATACACGCTCCTCAACTGTTGATGGGGTTACAGCCAAGAAACCTACAGCAAGTTGGAAATATGGAAATATTGCTATCTAAGATGCGTTTACCACAGCTCACCCCAGAACACCCTAGTTAAGCAGCACAGTGCACTGGGACTGGGCACATGGGCTCGCGGTCTTGAGGTCACGGGGCTGGCCCAGAGCTGCAGCCACTGTCCCCGGCCTAGTGCTGTCAAGCTTGGGGAAAGACCCAATTTGAAAAAAAGAGAACAAAACATGATTTCTGTTCAACATGTACTGAGTTCCCACACTGTGAGCCGAAGGAGCCTTCAGACTTGTCATTAAGGTCTGACCTTCCTCTTCTACCACGTTCTCATAGTCCAACAAGTGTAAGGATCTCCTGTGATACACAGAAGCAGGTTGCAAATGAAAACAACTTAGAGTAGATGGATACATATGATGTAAAAACTAAGCCATCCTTTTCTACTTTGTTGTTCTTGCTGTTGTTGTTGCTGCTGCTGTTGTTGTGGTTGCGGTTGCTCTTTTGAGACAGGGGCTATGGCCAGACAGGTACTCACTAAGTGCTCCAGTCTAGACTCAAACTAATGGCTATCCTGTTTTAGCCTCCAGGGCTGGGATTTCAGATACTGAACCACCATGTCCATATTATTATTATTAAATCAAATGGTTTCATTTACAGCAAAGTACCCAGTCTTGTGCGTGTGCATTTCTTACTTTTGAGGTATTTTTCATTATCCTTCAGTGACCACAGCTAGTTAGACCAGTAGATACTGTTATTGGTGAGACTCCATACACTGTAGTTTTACAACATATCTAAATATGCTACTCATTTTTCTTTTTTAAAATTTATTTTATATCCATGGGTGTTTTGTCTGCATGGTGCATGCTTGGTGCTCAGTGCGGCCAGATGAGGAGACAGATCCCCTGAATCTTGAGTTACAGATAGTTACGAGCTGCCATGTGGATGCTGGGAAAAGAAGCTGGGTCCTCTGGGAGAGCAGCCAGGGCTCTTGATCTTAAAGCCATCTTCCAGCCCCTACTACACACTTCTTTGAAAGTAATGTTCATAGACGATTTAAAGGCATATTTTATAAATGTGAATAAAACTGCACCTACAAAGATATATATTAGAATATAGTAATCCCCAATATTGAGAATGTATCTAATTTTTAGGATTAATACACCTCCAGAATTTGAGAATTAAAAGCTGTTTAGAAAAGAATGATATTTACCTTTTTGAATTAGGGTGTGAGCAGTAGGAACTAAATCTGACCAAGGCATAAACTCGCATTGCTGTACGTCCACAAAATACCCAAATACAGACCGCTCGCTACCAGGTAAGCTGATGCCAGTGTCTGAAAACAACAGACACAAAAATCTAGTAAGAAACTGGATCGTGAGTGGCGCAGACGGTGCCGGGAAGGTGAGGGTCTGGGACGCAGCAGCCCGCTGCAGCTCACACCACTGTATAAAACAGGCAGGCCAGGCCCTCTTGCTCAGCTGGTAGAAAGCAAAAGTTCATTAACCTCGAATCACTTTTTACAGGTAGAGGAGGATAAATTGTGATCAAATGTCCTAAGAGAACTTATTCCAAAGCGCTTGCTACCATTGTGTGTTTGGATACTAGTAAATTCCAGTATCATACTGGCTCTGGTCAGACCAATATAATACAGAAGTTTTCTTTCCCCTTTCCCTTTCCCTTTCCCTTTCCCTTTCCCTTTCCCTTTCCCTTTCCCTTTCCCTTTCCCTCTCCTCTCCTTTCCTTTTTTTTTTTTTTTTTGAGATGAGGTCTTATGTAGCCCAGGCTTGACTCAACCTGGTCATATCCTCCTTGAGGACGACCTTGAACTCCTGCTCTTTCTGCTTCTGCCTTCCAAGCACTGGGATTATGGACATGAGTCACAACACCTCACATTATTATGATTTTAGTGTTGTTAGTTTTGTCTCAGAATCCTTGTAGATTTTGTTGATAAACTATGATGTTAAATTCATAAAATTGGTTTGTGAGTCCTGTGTGTGATACATGCGTGTGTGTGTGTGCACACATGCACCTTGGGCACACGTGGGAGGCCAGAACAGGATATCAAGTGTCTTCTGTCACACGCTACCATGTTGCCTTAAGACAGTGTGGCTCTCCCTGACTCCTTGAACCATAAACTTACCATTTGGCTAGACCTGTTGGTCTCAGAATGGTTCCATCTCCATACCCCAATACTGGAGTCCCAGACACATGCAACCATGCCTGGCTTTGTTACTGGGTGCTGGGGATTCAAACTCAGGTACTTATGGTTTATACAGAAAATTCTATTGTCCTCTGATCCATCTCTTCAGCCCTTGTAGGTTGCTGTTATTTTTAATATAGTGTTCTTTGATCTTCTTTAATTCTTTGGCTTCTATTTTACTTTGCTGCTCCTCTGCCTTGTTTTGTATTTATGTCACATACACTTAGTAATTTATTTTTAGCATTCTGTTTGTTTCAAACATACTGATTTATATGTTTTCCCAGTTAATCTGAAGCCTTTTGCTATTTCTAGCCACAAAGAACTTAACATCCTTTTCCCTCTGGGCACACTTCCCATCATTTTGAGATTCTGTGTATAATTGATATTTTTACACTTTTAGCAAAAATTGGTTTATAATCAGTAGATAAGCCAATCCACTGACCTCTTTCTGAATCATCTTCAAATACTTCACGGACAAAGATGTCAAAATTGTAGTTTACTTCTGCAAGGGAGTCATGTTCAAAGCTTTTACGGAACAGTATGTCTTCTTCATGTTGGTCTTCACGCTTTAAAATCCCTCCAAATGCCCATGTGAATGCAAAAACAAAGATCTTTTGGATCATCATTGGAAGCTTCTCAGGGTTTCTCTCAAGGAACCATGACCCCTCATCCTTGTGGTGGCTGTGACGGAAAGGCAGCCATCAAAAGCTTTGTAAAGTAGCGGGATAGTTGATCTTAACATCATACAGAAATTTTATTATCAAAAATTGAAATAAAGTATTGATATAAAATCTTCTAATACATAATGTTTCCTCTGATAACAGTCACATAAATTAGTTACTATGTTTATTTTTAAAGTAGCATATGTATAAGACATTCCTACCTAACCTTGTTTCATATCTGTCTTTGGTAATATGTTGACAAATTTATAATATAACTTTAACACATAATTGCATTTGATCTATGTATATGTATCTTTATGATATATTCTTGGTACCTGTTTAGTATTTTATTTGTTAAGTATACATGTTTTACATATGCACATCATTTTATTTGGTATCTATATGTAACTCTTTTTAATTTTAGGTCAGATTCTAGTTGAAGGTTTACTTGTTGAAGGGGGAAAGGATTTGATAATTCTGCATTTTATGAAAGACATCAGTAAATAGTGATTCACTTTGTGTTTCTCTTAGCAAGTATTCAGGTTGGCTTAGCTCAACTTGGTTAATGTCAGGCAGTCAGAATCTGAGGAGACTGTTTCTAGTTGAGATTAATTCAGACTCCTCATGGGTAATGAACCGTGAGTTTTGTGGTGACAGCATTGCCTATGATAGGGTTAAGGTTTGGGCCTAATTTCTAACATCATGCATTGTTTTAGCATTATCCTAAAATCATCTACAAATTATGAAAGCTGAAGTATATCAGATGGAAATTCATTAGTAACTCTCAACATAAAGTGTATTTACATTAATTTTTTTTTCGAGACAGGGTTTCTCTGTGGCCCTGGCTGTCCTGGAACTCACTCTGTAGACCAGGCTGGCCTCCAACCCAGAAATCCTCCTGCCTATGCTTTTATGATATTTTAAAAGAATAAAATTGTTATGAAAGCATCCCTCTTTCCTTTACACATTTAGAAAGGTATAAGTTCATGTGGCTTTATCTCCCGCATCAGCCATTTATAAGCTATGAAACACTGAACCAGTTATAAAGTTATAAAGCTTTGTCTCACTGATAAAACTAAAATGGTAAGGTGACATGGTAAGGTGACATGCCAGCTGTCCAGATAAGAACTTGATACATAGTTAGGTACATGACACATTGTAACTATGAAACTATCCCGTCTGTGCCTTTTCTAGATGGCCTTTGCTGAGTCCACAGTGTAAATCTGTTAACCTGCAGGGGACTCTGCAACCTCGGTGACCAGCAGGGTGGCAGTGTACAGGAGGCCAAGGGACATTCAGCTCAACGCGTCCACACAGCAGGTGTCGGCTCAAACTTGAGGGTCTGACCACATCTGATTTATTTTAGACATATTTAAGCACAGCACAGTTTGGTGAAACCTTTTATAGTAATACTTAGCCCAGTCCTTTGTACACAATAAAGCAACCATAAATCCCTTTAAGGAACAAAATAAGCTAAATAAAGATTGGCTGTGGCTGCATCAGATCTCTCTGTAGAGTACATGTGACACCTTCCACAAAGATAGGTTCTGTATCTTGACTACATGTGACATCTCCCATAAAGATAAGGTTTATAGACTGAGATAAACAAGCTTATGATAGAGTCTGGTGTGGTCTCTACCACACACTTAGCACAAAGGTCACCAGGCTAGCATACATGTCCACTCCCAGCCTTCTGGATGGTGTGTGTTGCACCCCTTCCTTTGAAGGCAGAACCCCATGTGCTTATCTGTGAGCCTCCCACATTAGCACAGGCTTCCCTCTTGGGTCTTACTCATCTCCTCATACTTTTCTCATTTTTTTCCTATCCTATGAAGAAGGCATCATGTCTACTTCATTCAGAGTGACTGATAAATAGTAAACATTTCATAAATATTTGCTAAATTGCACATAGCGGGATGTTTCAGATAGAATTATGCAATTAGTTATTCAGAGGACTCTGAGTTGGGTTAAAATAATGTAGACTTTAAAATTATGAGATCACAAAATATGATTTCCTGACAATGAGCCCATGCACCCTTGGGGGGGTCTCACACTTCGTAGGTCCTTCCCACATTCACTGCTAAGGTGACACTTCCCACATTCACTGCTAGGGTGACACCTCCCACAGTCACTGCTAGGGTGACACCTCCCACAGTCACTGCTAGGGTGACACCTCCCACAGTCACTGCTAGGGTGATACCTCCCACAGTCACTGCTAGGGTGACACTTTACTGACCTCGTTTCCTCCTTGAACTTCACTTTCACCTTTGTCTCTGTAGGGGACTCACTGTCCATTGCTTCATGACCTTAGAAACAACAAGATTTTGTGTGTGTGTGTGTGTGTGATCGACAACAGACCTAACATCACATAGGCTAATTTATGATGTTCAACTGGTAACACTGTCTGGCTCTGAACTGCCCCAGGAGCCACCCGTTACAGTACCCGGGCAAACTGGCCTTTTCTCTCCTCCTCATTCCATTTGTACAAGGAATTCGTGTGACAGAGAAAAGCAGAGTCAAGCACGACTCATTCTTTACTGTGCATTTCTCTAATATTTATGGTCTTAGTATTAAGACAAAATGTACACCTTTTAGAATATCTTAAAACACAGAAAAACATGCAGAAAAAAATGATCATGCATAGTTTGACCCTCTTCCACAACTATTAAAATACTGTTGTACCACTTGTGGAATAACAAAGCACACAATGTACTTAAAAAGTTAAACTTAGATAAAGATGAAAAGACTTGTGTTTTTATCCTGCCTTTTGATTTTTAAGGCTGTTCTTATATCACACCATATCATGTGAGATATGATTTCAATGCAGCATAATTTTTTAAGCCAATCGGGAATTCAGATTGTTTTTATGACTATAAATAGTTCTGCTGCATATAAAACTCCCTGTGCATAAACCTTTGTATTACTTCTCCAATTATAACTCTATAAAAGTTCCTAGAATAACAAAACTAAGGAAAATTTACCAGTATTTTCTGCATGTAGTGCTAAATAGCTTAAAAAAAAACTTACTCAATTGTTACTTCAGTCGCCTCCTTTTAAACTTTATAGTCTGGTACATTCTAGCTATCAGTGTCTCTCAAGGGTATGAAAGTGCCCACAGACCCCAACTTTTCCTGAGGAACTACCAACTGTTAAGGGTTGCTGTAGGAGGGGCTATCTTTTTTCTTCAGTGGAGTAGCCACTGGGGGACTAGATGAGGAGAAAAGGGAGTTTAGAGGGAAACTAATTTTTCAATGCCTTAAACTCAGTATATAATTTTGGTTCCAATTGTATGAGAAAAAGTGGACACACCAGTTGTAGTCATTCTTTTATCATCTACCTTTCTTCTTCAAAAGCCACATTTTTAACCATAAAACTGTATGAGGTGGCCAAGAGTGTCATTCCACATTCAGGAGGTATAGGCAAAAGGTTATCCTGGTTAGAAGGTTAGCCTGGGCTACATGACACTCCATCACAAAACAAGACAAAGAATAAGTTTGAGCACTCCTCTTTTCTTAGCATAACCAACTGAAGAAAGTGGCTGTAGTCCCCTGTGGAGAAAGCCCAGTATTCCATAGTTCTGTAGAAACTTCCTATGGTGTTATTGAGGGTCCCAGGGTGTCTCTTCAGTTTATAGGTTGTGGGCTTGATATCTAGCTCAAGTGTGGAAACAAGAGACTCCTTCGACTCCTGGTCGCTCATTACTGCATTCACATTGTGTGTGTGTGTGTGTGTGTGTGTGTATGCGCACGCGTATAGATAATCCTCATTTTCTGAGAATCGTTTCTGCTCCTCTTTGGCTGAATTCCCCTGGTTTGGCCACATTGATCTCTATTAATCTTCAACACTATCAGGAGGTCTCCCAACTCTATCTGGGCTGTGGAACACCAGCACTAAGCAGTTCATTAGGACTCTACTCCTCAGAAGATGAAGGGAATTGTTTTAAAATCTGGACCGACAGTTTTCAGGGGCCTTTAAGAGTTTAGGTTGCTTGTTTCATTATCTTTGGAGTTCAGCCATTCTCATTTCTAAGCCTTCGTTCTGAACTTTAAACGCTCCCAGGAGGGGTACTTCAGTGTCTCCAGACTAGAGACACTCAGCATTCCCCCAAGACAGGATCAAAACATCTGGTGACCAGTTAGTTCATCCAGGTGGGTGGTTGTGATGTGAGCAGCCCAACTCTGCCTTAAAGGATTACAAAGAAAATGACCCCAGAAGATATCACAGGGGACCAGGGGTTATATTTCCTCTGCCTGGAACTTATAAACATAGCTGCTAATGGTAGCTCAGCTAAACACAATTTAGGGAGATCAACCTCCCTCCAGGGTGCTCGGCAGGTGTTTCACATTTCTGAAAGTACTTTTAAATTCTGTTAAAAGCAGTATTAACACGAATACTGAGTTATTGTGAGCATCCTTCTGCTGTATGTTTTCCCATGAATGAATGTAAGCGCTGGGGGGGTAGGGTAAGGAGACTCACTTTGACAACTACTGGACTCTCCTCTGGTACCTTGGGCAAGCTGCCTTGGGCCAGCCCTAGCTCCTCTGTACATTCCATAGGTGTCTTTGAGAACCCAGGCTGCTGGTGCAGCTGCACCAAACTCCAGCTAGAGAAGGTGTGGCCCGAGCCATGACTGTTTTCAGTGTGCAAACTATATCAGCCTGTTTGCTATCACAGAATTCATTGACCTCCAAATGACTCAGACCCAGAAGTACTGAGCCCAGGGCCTTGTGCATGCCAGGCAAGTGCTCTACCACTGGCGCCATGCCTCCAGACTTTGTTGGAGACGTGAATCTTCCTCCTTCTATTTCCTGAGGAGTGGGTATGGTAGGTACCACTAGGCCCAGTCAACATGTGACCAGCTTCCTTCATAGAATGTTTTCAATATTGTAGGAATATACTACATTTTTTTTTCTACATGTGTATCAGACAAGAGGCAATGGGTTGGTTCCACTTTCTGACTATCATGTGGAATGGTATTATACGAATTTCAATATCAGTTTGTGCTTGGGCATATGTTTCATTATCTCATGCTTACATTTTTTTGTGAGCTGAATTTGTAGGATCATAGGGCACTACATTTAATTTGATATTACTGCCAACTGTTTCTTGGCTGCTACTTTTGCATCCTTTGCTTTTAGGATGCTGCTGTGGGGAGTAAATCACTAGATTCTTGTTTTAAAACTAAATCAGCAAATATCTGTCTTTGAGAGACTTACTCTTCATATGAAATATAATTACTTTTAACATTGGTTTTAGTTGTTCAGATTTCTTTTTCTTTTGCTCTTTTAAATATTCTATTATAAAGCTTGTTCTTGATTTCTTCTTGAATTAGTATTGACATTGCAAACTTTGTTTAATCTGTTCTTGGTACTTGGTTGCCTTCCTCTCTTGGGAATTTGTTAGAATCTTCCATTAATGTTAAATATTCTTAAATTGTAACAAACTGTTTTCCATATTACTCCTATCAGGTAATAAACACAGACCATTCCTAGAGAGGTAAAGGAGGAACTATAGAACAACTATATAACCATATAACTATATATGTGTGTATATACAATATATAGTTATGTATTTAATATATAATAGTAAAGTAATATTACTTTATAACATAATTATAATAATATAAATATACTATAGTATTATAAAGTAATAAAATATAATATAATGTAATGTAATAGTAATATAACTATAGCAACAATAAACACCAAATGTACATCAATCCTGACATGGTCCTACCTCAGTGCCACAACACACTGGAAATTGGGAAATCATGACCCACAGGTACCACAAGAAAATGCACAGTATTTACCAGAAAACAGAACTGCCACAGGATCTGGCAGTCTTTATTCTACATACATATTCAAAAGAAAGTATTTTTAGATGTGCATGTGTAATGTGAAGAATCCTTAAAACACAACAAGGCATTCTTGCTTAATCAGGGTCTTCTAAGGCTATTTCTACTTATTTATATGAATCTCAACATGTATGTTATTAATTTACCCCTGTTAATGTACACTCTTTTAAGAGTTTTAGCTTGTTCTGTGGACAGGCTGGCTGTCACCTCAAGCAGACGGAGAGACTATACAATTCCTACCTTCACTTTTCTTTCATAATACCTACTAGAAAGAGACAACCTGCCACCGAAGAGTGAAGACATATTTCATCAGTGAGACTCAGGGAAAACTCACTTTTTGGAGTTCCTTGTTTTATATGCATGAATTCAAAAAAGGCATCTAGAATCCTGCACAGAGTAATGACGACTGTCACGTCCTGTATGGGATATGGTAGAAACTTTCTATGCTTTTTCAGAAATTTCATCCCTTTTGTAACACTTCTATTAATCATCATTTCAAGACACTGAATTCCTTGTTGACTTATACTTTTTGAACTTTTTAGAAGCCATGACTTCATGTAAGGCTCCCATCCCAGATCAACAGGGTCCTAGTAATAAAAAGCAAAAGAAAAATCTTATGTAAATAAAAATGCAGAATTATTATTTTTTACTTCATCACCTACCCGTGGTTAGATTTAGTATTATTTAAAGCTAAAACAATACAATAACAACAACGAGCTAAAGAAATCACAATTTTTGAAATTATATTGGAGTTTAACTATGGTTTGAAAAGAGAACAATCACTGGGGATCTGAGTGGGGGGAAGTGTATTAACCATAATGGAAAGGTCGGTAGAGGCGGCCCCAGCTCTCGTTCTAACTGACATCCCAAATTAGGTGGACCAGTGAGCCAATCATCGCTGCTAATGAATTTCATGTATAGAATTTTTAGGGTTATGTTTTCTACTTCTATACCATTGTCTTGGTGTAGAGAAATTTAAATCCAGCAACATAGCTGCTCTGGCAAGGGATCACATATAAAGACCTTCTAGGTCTATATGACCTAGGAGGAATGCAGACACACCCTGGATTGCAGTATGATCTGGCTGGAATACAGACATGCCCTTAATAGAGCATATCCTTTAATCCCAAACAATGAAGGTAGAGTTAGTTTGTAAAAGGATGAAGTCATGTTTGAAAGTGATATCTAATTGAGGGGCAGACAAAGTGATGCATCAGAGAAAGATTTGACAGAATGATTCAGAACTAGGATATGCCCAACTCTCATGAGGACAGATAGGAAAGAGAGGCAACTTAAGATCAGCTTAAAGTGAGTCAGAGGGCAGTTTAGGGAATGCAGTTGAGTTTAGGTAATGCACTGGACTTCAAATGAATCAGTATGGAGAGAATCTTTTGTGTACTGTAAGGAAACATCACCTTTTAATACAAAGCTGATTTGGCTAATACACTGATGCAGGAAATAAGAGGGGATAGTTCCAATAGGGAGAAAGGAAGTCTGGAATAGGGTCAGGCATGGGAAAGATTTGGGTGAGATTTGTCTGGAACTCTGAAGAGACAGATGCATGAAACTAAGGAAAGGTAACCAGCCACGTGGCACTCATAAAATAAAATACACAGTTTAAGTTAAGTAGTCAGAGAGCAAGCCCTAATTTATGGCTAGGTATTTATTCATATATAATTAAGTCTCGGAGTCATTATTTTGGGAACTAGGGTGTGGGTAGAAAAGCCCATGGCTACAAATCAATCAGTGTAGTTCCTGCTGAGTTGAGTTCAGTTGAGTTTCATTTGTGAGTTTTGTTCATATAGTCCAGGTCAGCAGAGGCAGTTGAAGCCAGAGAATAAGAAGGAGCCAGAAGATTAGAACAAATTGTCAGACTTAGTTTGAGGCCAAGCAGAGCAATTCAGTGAGAAGCCTAGAGAAGCCGTATTGAATCAGCCAGCTTGGAAAGGAGTTTGAGCCAGAACAGCTGAGTTCAACCAACTTGCTAGAGTTCAGAAAGAACTACAAAGGGTGAACATATTCAGCAGTAAGTCTCAGAAGTTGAAACATTCTAGGCCTAGATTAGATTCTACAGAGGCTAGAAGCTTCCAGGCCTACAAAGACAGAAACTCTCTGGGCCCAACCCAAGCCATGCATTCATACAGCTTGGGTATGGCTCTCATCACATCCCATCATCTGGGGAAATAAAACAGACTTTCACATCTTAGAGAGATTCTTCCCAAATTCTGAGTCATACAGTCCTTTGCTGGCAAAATACTTCATATAGATAGCCTCATATGCTTGTCTGAAATAGTGATGTCTAGCTTCCCAGTATAATATTAGTGACAGTATCACTTCTGGATTATGAGGTTTTGGGGTCACTCAGCTGGGTTTAGAAGCAAAACTAAAACACAATTAATAGGGGTAGTCGCTATCCTCAACATTCTTCTGCCTAGGACCAGGTTTGAAAACCTACCATGTACACCATAGCACACCGGGTGATGACAGAGGGGGTGGCGTCAAAGAGAGAGTCTGCCTCAAAAACAATTCTGATCTTGTTAGTCAGGCTAATCCTTTCGCTGTTTGCCAGGCACAGTGTTCTAGTTTCATCAAGCACAGTGTTTAGATTTTCTATCCATAGGCTGTCAATTGGGCCATCTAAAACAATCCATTGCCAATCAAAATCTAGGAAGGAAAACATTTTTAATGTCGTTAAGACTAAGCTCAGACTTATGATAATCTTAAAAACTTTCTATTTTTGTTAGAAAATTATTCTTTTGTGCATATATGTATGATACACATATGTACATGTGTATATACACATTTGGATGTACATACATATGTGAGGGTATGTGTGTATGTAGGCATACATGTATGTAGAGGGTTGAAGTTGATGTCAGGTGCCTTCTGCAATAATTCTCCCCCTTATTCATGGAGCCAGGGTCTCTCACTTGGTCATTTCTGGCTGGTCAAGCGAGCCAGTTTGCCCTGCAGGTCTCCTATCTCTTCCTTCTGAGTCTTGAGATTATACATTCATATACATCTGGCCTCTTAATTAAGTTCTAGGGATCTTGATTCCAGTTCCACGCATGTGTGGCAAGTACTTTACCTACTGATCCATCCCTCGGCCTCTAGAAAGTATTTTCTAAGATGAGAACATTGTTCCAAGAACGAGTGCTTATGTTACACTGAAGCCTGCACTGGACATGTTCAACTTTCATGAGTGGGATTATGGACCTTATAAAAGAGGCTACACACACACACACACACACACACACACACACACACACAAATATACTCTTCAATATTCATTCAATAAATATGCTATATCTTGAAATTGCTTTAAGCACTTTCTAGATAGACATTCTTAGATTGATGAAATGCATAATAAATCCTTAAAATCTGGATAGGAGAAAGACAAATAGTTGCGTATTTTTTCAATAATATGGTTTGTGAATTTGCATCTTCTACTAAGGAATAATTTTTAGGCATGCTGTTCCTAGAAAATGTCAAAGGAAAAACTCAAAGAACAAAGTAGACAGTTTAAACTCTATCATACTCAGACCCCATGCACTCCATCACTGCAGCCTCTGTGCTGCTATAACACAGTGCCTTTGACCAGGCAGCTTATTATGACCAGGCACACATGTGCTCTTTACAGCTCTGAAGGCTGAAGGCTAGGTGCTGGCAGATTGTTTGGTTAGAGACAGCTTCTTGGTTCAAAGAGGGAACCTTCCTCTTACTGTGTGGTCACATGATGGAAGACTTTCCCTTGAGTCCCTTTTACAAGGAATCTAATTCCATCAGTAGGGGCAGAGTGCATCTCATGTAGGACATTGATCCTACTCACTAGGGCCCATCTCTCCTGGCCGTCTGGCTTCCCCAAGACACTGTGCTCTAAAAATCACTAGCTTGAGGACTAGGATTTAGTACTCACACTTTGGGGAAGAGGATGCAAACATTCCGAACATAGCACTGCATGCTATGCTTTCTATCATGCTTAATAATTTTAGAATCCTACCAGCCAGGAGTAGGGAGGTCACTACAAAAGGCTAAGCACCCAGAAGACATTTCAAGTGTTCCCGATGAACCAGAGAGCAGAGGTAGGACCCAGAAAGCCTCTGCTGGGAAGATGGGCTCTGTCTGCTTGAAATATCTATCCTACCCATTATCCTACAATCTCATATAACTAGCTATACTATAAACTATAACTAAGGATACTCTTAATTAGCTATACACAACCACTGTACTTTCCTTAAAATGTGATCCCAAACTCCAGGAGAGCAGATACAGGAGTAAAAGTCTTTTTTAGAGTGTGGATCGCAAACATAGTGCTGATGGCAGAACTGCTGTGAAGCTCGGTCTGGGGTAGGGGAGGGAGGCCGAGGCTTTTTCAGTAGCATGGCAGCTCCTATGGAGCAGAGCCTGTGTTATGCACCCACCCTGTGCATTAGAGATGAATCTGCTGGGATTCTGTGATTTAGCTGGCAGTGCACAGATGGGTTGGCATTGCCACTCAGAGGCAGGAGGCTTCCCCTGCTGCTTCTCATATTATTATTTCTACCATTAATACCATTTTAGTCATCCCAATTATCTATAAACCGAAACTCTACTTGAGCTCCAGTGGTTATATATCATAAGAAGATGAATACACACTGTAAGAGTTGTGGTATGAACAGAGATTTTAAGCAAACACACAGGAAGAAGTAAATTGTGCAAGAATTAAACTCTTACCAGTCAAAATATATAGACATAAATACAGTTCATGTTGGCTCAAAATTTACTTCAAATTCAAATACAAAAATTAAGTGTGCTGAATTTGATAATAACACTTACCATGAATTTCTGGAGTTTTAAAACTTTTCTCTAGTTCACCCATAAAAATGTTGTTATCCATATCCGCTATCGTAGAGAAACCAACTTGGAAAATCTAAATTATATAATGGATAATCAAGAAGTAACATTGGGCTAGCATTTCCTGTCTTTATTGTCATTATTAAGTAACTACCTTTTAAAAAAATTCTTTTATTATTTAAATACATTTTATACATCAAACATAATAATATTGAGTATTTTGATAATCATATAGTACATAAAAATTTTGTTCATCTTTTATATTCATATCCTTTCATACCCTAAAAATATCATTAATGAGCATTTAATACTATCCGTAACTGAGGATCCTATATCTAATATTGAATACTAAATTGTTTCAAAACATACAAAATAGTCTTTGGGAATTAAGCATATTAAAAGAGCATAAAATATTAAAAATAAATCATTAAGAAATATATTCAAAAGCCCTTATATGATACCACATGACATAGTGGGAGAGTATTTAAAATGCATTATATATCTGTGCACATTGTGTAACAATCAGTTTACTTAAAAAAGACTATCAGTGTTTCTAGGAGAGAAATTATTTTATCAGTAAGTATATTTTAAACATTTCAAAATAGCAAGAACTCTTTGAAGTTAAACATTAAGGAAATGCTAATTTCAAGCACAGTGAGAAAAATTATCAATAATATTTCTATGATGTTTGTAGAGCATGATTTTAATATTTTTAACTGTTAATATTCAGCAAACAGGATAATTATTTTAACATATAGTTTGTTGTTATATCTCCCTTTTCACTTCTGATTTTATTAATTTGGATACTGTCTCTGTGCCCTCTGGTTAGTCTGGCTAAGGGTTTATCTATCTTGTTGGTTTTCTCAAAGAACCAGCTCCTGGTTTGATTCTTTGTATAGTTCTTTTTGTTTCTATATGGTTGATTTCAGCCCTGAGTTTGATTATTTCCTGCAGTCTATTCCTATTGGGTGTATTTGCTTCCTTTTGTTCTAGAGCTTTCAGGTGTGCTGTCAAGCTGCTAGTGTAAGTTTTTTTCAGTTTCTTTTTGGAGGCACTCAGAGCTATGAGTTTTCCTCTTACCACTGCTTTCATTGTGTCCCATAAGTTTTTGGTATAATGTGTCTTCATTTTCATTAAATTCCAAAAAGCCTTTAATTTCTTTATTTTTTCCTTGACCAAGTTATCATTGAGTAGACAGTTGTTCAGCTTCCATGTGTATGTGTGCTTTCTGTTGTTTTTGTTGGTATTTAAGACCAGCCTTAGTCCATGGTGATGTGATAGGATGCATGGGATTATTTCAATCTTCTTTTTATAGCCCTGGCTGGCCTTGAACTCAGCAATCTGCCTGCCTCTGCCTCCCAAGTGCTGGGATTAAAGGTATGCACCACCACTGCCCTGCTATTTCAGTCTTCTTGTATCTGTTGAGGCTTGATTTATGACCAATTATATGGTAAATTTTGGAGAAGATACTGTGAGGTACTGAGAAATATTTTTTTACTTTAGGATGAAATGTTCTATAAATATCTGTTAGATCCATTTGGTTCATAACTTCTGTTAGTTTCACTGTGTCTCTGTTTAGTTTCTTTTTTCATGATCTGTCCACTCCTGAGAGTGGGGTGTTGAAGTCTCCCACTATTATTGTGTGGGGTGCGATGTGTGCTTTGAATTTCAGTAAAGTTTCTTTTATGAATGTGGATGCCCTTGCATTTGGCGCACAGATGCTCAGAATTCAGAGTTCATCTTGGTAAATTTTTCCTTTGACCAATGTGAAGTGTCCTTCCTTATCTTTTTTTGATAACTTTTGGTTGAAAGTTGATTTTATTCAATATTAGAATGGCTACTCCAGCTTGTTTCTTGGGACCGTTTGCTTGGAAAATGGTTTTCCAGCCTTTTACTCTGAGGTAGTGTCTGTCTTTGTCACTGAGATGCATTTCCTGTATGCAGCAAAATGCTGTGTCCTGTTTACATATCCAGTCTGTTAGTCTATGTCTTTTTATTGGGGACTTGAGTCCATGGATGTTAAGAGATATTAAGGAAAAGTACCCGTTACCTCCTGTTATTTTTGTTGTTAGAGGTGGAATTATGTTTGTGTGGCTATCTTCTTTTGGGTTTGTTGAAAGATTACTTTCTTGTTTTTTTGTAGGGTGTAGTTTCCCTCCTTGTGTTGGCATTTTCCATATATTATCCTTTTAGGGCTGGATTTGTGGAAAGATATTGTGTAAATTTGGTTTTGTTATGGAATATATTGGTTTCTCCATCTATGGTAATTGAGAGTTTTGTTGTATAGTAGCCTGGGTTGTCATTTGTGTTCTCTTAAGGTCTGTATGACATCCACCCAGGATCTTCTAGCTTTCATAGTCTCTGGTGAGAAGACAGGTGGAATTCTGATAGGTCTGCCTTTATATGTTACTTGACCTTTTCCCCTTACTGCTTTTAATATTCTTTCTTTGTTTAGTGCATTTGATGTTTTGATCATTATGTGACAGAAGGAATTTTTTTTTCTGGTCCAGTCTATTTGGAGTTCTGTAGGCTTCTTGTATGTTCATGGGCATCTCTTTCTTTAGGTTAGGGAAGTTTTTTTCTATAATTTTGTTGAAGATATTCACTGGCCCTTTAAATTGGGAATCTTCGCTTTCTTCTATACCTATTATCTTTAGGTTTCGTCTTCTCATTGTGTCCTGGATTTCCTGGATGTTTTGGGTTAGGAGCTTTTTGCATTTTGCATTTTCTTTGACTGTTGTGTCAATGTTTTCTATGGTATCTTCTGCACCTCAGATTCTCTCTTCTATCTCTTGTATTCTGTTGGTGATGCTTGTGTCTATGACTCCTGATCTCTTTCCTAGGTTTTCTATCTCCAGGGTTGTCTCCCTTTGTGATTTCTTTATTGTTTCTATTTCCATTTTTAGATCTTCTATGGTTTTGTTTATTTTCTTCACCAGTTTGTTTGTGTTTTCCTGTAATTCTTTAAGGGATTTTTGTGTTTCCTCATTAAGGGCTTCTAGCTGTTTCCCTGTCTTCTCCTGTATTTCTTTAAGGGAGTTGTTTATGTCCTTCTTAAAGTCCTCTATCATCATCATGAGAAGCGATTTTAGATCTGAATCTTGCTTTCCTGGTGTGATGGTTTATTCAGGACTTGCTATGGTGGGAGAATTGGGTTCTGACTATGCCAAAAACCTTAGTTTCTGTTGCTTATGTTCTTATGCTTGCTTGCCTTCTGCCATCTGATTATCACTAGTGTTATCTGCTCTCACTATGTTTGACTGGAACCTGTCCTTCCTGTGATCCTGGTTGTGTCAGAACTCCTCAGAGTTCATCTGTCTCTGTGATCCTGTGATTCTGGGATCCTGTGATCCTGAGATCCTGGGTGTGTCAGAGCTCCTGAGAGTGAAGCTGTCTCTGGGACCCTGAGATCCTGGTGTGACCAAGCTCCACGGATCCTGGGATCCTGAGCATGTTAGAGCATCTGAGAGTGGAGCTTCTTCTGGATGTTGTGGGACTGGCTGTGGATTTAGTGCTCAAGGCCTGCTCAGGGCACCCTGATCCTTTGATCCTAGGTGTGTTAGAGTGCCTAGGAGTGGAGTTTCCTCTGGGTAACGTGGGACTGGCTGCAGAGTTCACGCCCAAAGTCTTCTCAGGGCATAGGCCCAGACTGGAAGGAATCTGTGCCACTGGTCCTGTGGAGTTCCTGGGTGCCTAGGTCCCGATGGTCCCAGTTACTTCCAGTGTTGGGGAAGGTGTTGTGTCCTCCTCACCTCTGATCCTAGCACTAAGTAACTATCATTTTAATATAGGCTTTTATAATTTATAAATGTTTTTTATAAGCCTCAAGGTGCATGCAAAGCCAAAAAGATGAATTTAGCAAATAGACAATTTAAACATTTTGTATCAGGTATACAGAACAAATATTGATAGACTTAAAGGCTGAAGGATTCTAGAAGACTAATAGCAAAGGACTTTAGCACGCTACTTTCACCAATATCGGATCAAAATCAGCAAAGAAACAGCACAGAGGAGCTGCAGCAGCTGGACCGAGGGCACGTGGTACAGCCTACCCCACAGCTGCAGGGGCTCACACCTACACTGGCATGAATTACACAGGAAGTAATTCTCAATGCCAGGGAACATATTGTATCATGTAGAAAGCTCAACATGTTCAGTCAGCCCTTGTTATCTAGGGGGAACTTTCTAAGAAGCCCCAGAAAATGCCAAATCATAAGAATGCTTAGGTGCCCTATATAAAATAGTACATTATTTAGATACAACCTATACAAGTTTATGTCTGGATTTCATTTCCAAATAGTTTGGATCTATTTTGGGGTGAGTCTACAGATGTGAAACTCATGAATACTGAGATATGATTATATTCTCAGAATTGTTCTAAATTTTCTTTGTATATTAGTGTATGAGCTAGCAAACGCAGGTTATTATTTTCTATCTTTGCTAACCCTTTTCTTTCAAATATCACCTTTTGCCTATATCTTACCTACTGAGAATTACCAATAACACCACTTTTATAAGAACACAACTTTTCTTGGCACTTATATTCACTGTTTAACAAATTTTCCATCAAATAATTTATTCCTTTTCCCTTCTTTACAAACCCATCCTCATTTCTTTAATTGTCCTTTAGTGACACTTACTTACCAAGTTGTCCTCTATCGTGGGCTTCGTCCTCTTTGCATTTCTTTCAACACAAATATTTTCAACTTCACCCTACGGTTTACTGACCACTTAAAAACTCAACAGTGTAATTTCTATTTTTAATAACTTATATTTTAAAACTGTTTATAATGCTTCTTTTATATTAATAGGTGGTTAATTATGTCTTAATAAAAATAGTTTGAGCTATGCAACTGTCTATATTAGTCAAAGGAAAATATTAAACTCCATAGTAAACTTACATTAGATAAGTCTGTGATTCCTGACATTTCAAAATCATTGTCTATCTTAGAGTAATCTGCAGTGTTCATATGGACATAATTTCGAATTGCTGCCGATAGTAACCCATCGTTCCATTCCATGGTGTTAATGTTCAGCTGTCCATACAGTTCACTGAGAGTGATACATTTTGGATTCAAAACACAAACATCGACTTTTCCTTTTTTCCCTGTAGACTGGGGACAGGGAACAGGAGATCCAGTCATATTTTAAAAGGAATTAGGTATAGTACAATTACTTAATTTTTTACACCGTTGTTGCCAATGGGTTTTGGGAAAAATCTTTCACATCAAACCAAACCTCTGTAAAGGTAGTAATTAACAAGATGTCTCACTGAGCTCCGCTACAGAACACAGGCTCTGACTGGGATGCGGCATGCTGGGAGCCAGGGTGCCCTGCAGAGAGGAGGGGAAGCAGGGTGTGCTTTCAGTCTAGTTAGATCTTATCCACAAAATTGTAACTTGCTTGGGCTCCACCCAAACTATTCTCTGCTTCATCTCACTCAGATTTAAGTAGGGTAAGGGGCAGGCGTACTGCCAGAAGCACACAGATTTACATAATGCAAGGCAAGAAGTTATGGGTACAGATATACAGGTAGTGGGAATCGTTGGGAAATTAAGATAATAAAAACCCAGCTGTGTATACTGAGAATCACATGTAAGACACATGTACACAGCTGGGTGTGGTTCAATGGATAAGACCAGAACTAACATATGCCATGGGGACTGAGATGATATCAATCCACAGGACTGGTATTTAGTATGATGTATTAATTTGGTAAGGCTTCTTTAAAAAAAAAAAAGACTAGGTGACTTAAACTATTTCCCCCCCCATACTTCTAGAGACCAGAAGATCAAGGTGAGAGAATACCAATTGTATTAGATTAGGGCCTTCCCTCAGAGCCTCATTTCAGTTTTATCTCTGTAAAGGGCTTGTCTCCAAATAAAGTCTGAGGGATTCAGCTCATAAGTTTTAGGGGGCTCATAGTAAATATTAAGTGTAACCGCAAGGTAACCATTAGGAAAAAAAACTAAAAAAAAAAAAATACAGAAAAGAAATGGAGAGGAAATTGAAAGGGTACACTGTGTGTTGGGGGAATCAAATAGGAGATAAAGAAGTATTGTGGAACAAAAGATGTAGGGGATAGGAGGGGAACAACCAAGCACAAGGGCTGAGTAACTTTTTAAAATGTAAATGGATTAAATTTACTACTCAAAAGGAAGAGAAGAGCACAGTGGATAAAAGGTTAAAATATGCTCTAAACATATTCTGCCTGCAAAAATAAGAGTTCAAGTCATTTTAAAAAACGAGGCAAACTTGTCTTCAAATAATTATTTTAAAAGTAAGATGATGGTAAAATATGTCATATATAGTGACCAAAAGAAATCTTGGCATCTGTACTAATATACTTGGGGTAAAAAAAATTTGAGACAAAAATAGTGCATATTTCTAAAAGGGTTAATTTAAGAAGACGTAAATGTACAAGCTGAATAATAGACTCAGACTATGTGAACACTGACAGATAGATTTACACTAGTTCTCGAGACAGCAATTCACTTTCAGTAATGAGACCGTCGCATTTTCAAATAATTGTTATAGTGCTGTGTAAATGGAGATTTTTAAGCTTACATTTTCACCTAGAATTGTGTATCCCAAATTAACCTCATACCTTTAAAACATTCACAAATACCAGTCTAATAATCCTATATGGTATATGTTTAACTTCATTTTACTATACTTATTTTGTGTGTGTGTATGCGTGTGTGTGTGTGTGTGTATGTGTGGGTGTGCCTGTGTGTGTGTATGTATGCGTGTGCATGTGCACAAACAAGGTCAGAGTAGCTTGTGTGAATCACTTCTCTCTTCACCCTGAGGGTCCTGGGGACTGAGCTAAGATGCTCAGGTTGTGGCCGCCAGGCTCCTGACTCTCTGAGTCACCCTGCAGCACATTTTGCCTTTTATTATTGAGGAGCCACGTGTGAGTCTTCTGTACAGGCCTTCAATCAATTCATGTCTGGTGCCATGTTTAACTGTAGTGCTGCGGACAGACTTATCTCATTCCTGGTTGTAGGAGAAGCCTCCAGTTTGTCACATGGGGGTATGAGTGAGTTTCCCCAAACATTTTGCTATCCTGGTGTTCTGACTTTTTTTTTTTTTTTTAATCACAAAGGAAAATTGTCACGCCCGCTCTCGACCAGCAAGAACGACGCGACTACCAGTCCTTCTAACAACAGTTTATTCAGTCCTGATTCTTCTTGTTTATATCTCCCCCGAACCCTGGGCCTCTCACTCTTTTTATACTCTCTCTCATCTACGCACCGCAGGCCACGCCCCCTCGCCAGTCACGAGGCTTCAGCTAATCAGGGCAGTAGGGGCAAATCTCCACCAAATTGGATTCACCTGTATCCTGGTACACCTGCGCAGCACTCAAGATGTTTGTGTCTTATATGAGGAAGTCAGGTGCAAGTCATATGACTTAGCTGCAGTCCCTGGCGCCTTTGGGACTGCTGCCACACCCGCTCCCCACAGAAAATGAAACACTATCCCATTCCTTTTTTGGAACTTGATATGAGCATGTGGCTTCTTTCTCTTGTCCTATTATGTACGTACTGCACTGATTTAATAGTGAATGTGATTCCTGAAGTGGTCCCACCTGGTCTTGCTGTATGATAGTTTATTTCTCATCAACGACAATTACTGCTTAAGAACTCATTGAGGACTGGTTAGAAGAGGAACTTATAGACAATGATAAGAATTAGAAAGTACAACATGAACAGTTCTGAAGACAAAATTTTATACCAACAGAAAAAATTCATATAACTATGAAGCTAACATTCTAAGTACACTACCAACAGTGAAATCTTCAAATAACTGAAGTTCACATGACTTAGTGGAGTATTTTATTCTATATTGCATTAAAACATGTACATAGAGGCTTCCTGAGAATCCATGGACAATTAATATTTATTTAAAAGCAAGTAATACATTTGTCAAAACACAGCATAGTATACCAACTAGCTAAAAGACAAAGACTAACAATTATTTTAGTTTTAAAATTTAATTTTGTTTTATGTGCATGGGTGTTCTGCCTGCATGTGTGCCTGTGTATTGTATGCATGCTTGTGCTATAGAAGCCAGAAGAGGGCACAATAGCGACAGACAGGTGTGAGCTGCCATGTGGGTGCTGGGAAGGAAGCACAGGATCTTTGGAGGAGCAGCCAGGAGTCTTAACTGCAGAGCCATCTCTCCAGTCCCCTTCCAACCTCTAATAATCATTATATAAGTTCCAGTCACCAAAAATGCAAAGGTTTGGGGACTAGAAACTTAATGTGGTGAGAATTTTTCTAGAAAAAAATTTTAAAAAAGAATAAATTATTAGGGATAAAGATAACATATTGAAATATGTATCTCAGGTAAAATAAGGAATAAGAACTATAGTTGACACTATCTTAGAGGGTTTTAATTAATTTAATAACAGAATAAAATCATATAAATATTGGAAAAGAGGTATAATTATTTTTACTTGAAGATGATTGAATTAATACTTAGGAAGCAATTGGAACTTAATAAATCAATTCAATAAAGTAGCCAAATATAAAATACACAATCAACAATTACATTTTACACCCCTTACCACAAGTTTGTTATCTAAATTTCAAAAGTCTCACTTACTACAAAGATTTCTTACTACAAAACTTTTAGCAATAACTTGAATAAGTAGTTAAAATACACAGAAAGAATAGCTATTTATACTAAAGCATCTAGTCTGCACAGATGGAAAATGTCTTATTTAGTAGATATTCACCTTTGAGTCAGATTGCCTTTCTTTCATAAGCATGGCAGAAGTAACCGGAAGTGTTACCAATGCTTTCTCTAAAATTTTCCGGACTGTCGTCTTTCCTCCTCCTGTTGGGCCCACTAGAATCACGCCAACACAAACCTGAAGGAAAGGCACAGATTAGCGTGCTGAGCAACTGTTTAAAGTTCTACACATACACACAGACAGACACACACAGACAGACACACACAGACAGACACAGACAGACAGACACACACACACAGACACACACACACACAGACACAGACAGACAGACAGACAGACAGACACACACACACACACACACACACACACACACACCTTGTGCCCACCCAGGCTTTCATGACTGTCCAAACCACTGTCTCTGCCCTGCCTCTGCCTTTACTGTGTAGGCTAAGGCTGAACCGAGGAAGTCCCCTTACCAAAGAAACCCTTCGAATTCCTGGGGCTGAGCACTTCCTGTTGCTGTCCCAGCGCCCCCTCGCAGCTTTCTGAACCACAATGATTTTCCTCTTCCTTTTTTCTTTTTCTTTTCCTCAGTCGTTCTTACTGCTCTCTCTCCTTTGCTTTCCCTTTAGTCTTGTCAACTTGGCTGTAAGTGTGACCCGGCTTCCCAAGTCTCTCCAAATGGCTGCCTTCCCTCTGCTTTCACTAACTGCTTGCAACCCGATGGCTGGTGCCAATTCAGAATGACCTTACCTGGCTTTCTTTCTGAACTTAATGCTTTTGTATGCACCATTGCTCAAAGCACAATACTGAGCTTTTTTTTTCATTCATAGCTTACAAGCCATTTTCTTGGTTTTAGCTCTGATACTTGGGGGAGTCAATGAATCTATCTGGGTTATGGGTCCTGTCAGCAGGATTAGTTAGTGGTCAATACAATATTGTACTCCTGGGGACATTCACCAGAAGCTAAGACAGCGTGTAAAAGAAAGGTGTATGTCCTTGTGGAAAGTGCCTTATGGGTTAATATTCTTGCATGCCATCAGAGAAGAGCCATTGCCAGCTTAGGTTTTCAAGGATGTAAAACAGATTTGAGGGTAAAAATTCTGGGAATTGACTGTAGGGTCTCATGTACTAAACACTCACTCACTCACTCACTCACTCACTTACTCACCCGCCCAATCACTCTACCACTGAGCTACACCCCAGTTTAGTACAACTTTGGTACTCAGAATGTATATTCAAAAAGTCTCCTTCAGAAGCAGAGGTTGGATATTTTTGATGCTGGTATTCTTTTAAGACCAGGGGCTGGGTGCACCAAACTCAAGGCTCTTGTCACACATTGCCCATGTCCTGCAGTTACTTAGTCCCTGTGTCGCTCTGGGATTATGTCTTAGGGAGGAACAAAGGCTGTTAGTCTGACTCCGGCTACTGTTGCAGCACATGGATCTCTGTCTCTGACCTTAGAGTGTAGTTACTCTACCAATATTAACTTGGGACAGGATAACTTCATGAGCCACAGTGATATGAAAACCAGCGTGCTACAGACATAGAGATGGTGCAAGGGGCTCTGAAAAACTGCTAAGTCAGTCTTGTCAACTGATGTGCAGACTTGATGCGCCGTAGAAGTAGCAGGCCAGTGAAGAAAAACCATGGAAACTGACTATCCTTTTGGAAAAAAATATATGCTACTTTAAAAAAGAAACTCCAGTCAACTAAAAAAAGGAAAAAATGCAATATTTAAAATATTTAATTTTTTGAGGAAATTCATAGAAAATATCTTTGCAAAGATAGCTGAAAAGATGTTTTTAAAGCCAGGGTACAAAAAGCTCAAGCTATAAAGGAGTAGAGCTTACTGAATTAAAATTATCTTTAATACAGCTTGAACAGTGCAACACTTCTAAAACTCTGAGGCTTAGAAAATTTACCCATAATGCACACAGCTGCTAAATCATTATGGTGTAAAATACACAGTAAAAAAAAAAAACCCACATAATATTTTCTAAGAAAAAGATAAACATTCACATGAAAAATGACTACATTCTATAATCTGGCAATTCACATAAAACTCAAATGGCTGAAAGTATTTAAAGAGACACAACATCGCGCAAGGAACCAGGGTATGACATCCTAGTGAACATACACAACAGGCACTCGTGCCCAGGCAGAACAGGAGTTTCCAGATGGGGTAGCGCAGGATACAGGGTGGTTTAGACTACATTTGTAGAGCTCTGACAAGTACATATTATTGAAGAAAAGTAAAAATATCAATTCCATATCTAACTAAGTAAAACTATCTATTCAATGTCTAACTAAGGGAAACTCTTAATATGGCACTGTGTCATCGCGGCTCTCTCCTGTTCCTCCTGTGTTCTTGAATCTGATCTCATGTCATAGCGGCTCTCTCCTGTTCCTCCTGTGTTCTTGAATCTGATCTCATGTCATAGCGGCTCTCTCCTGTTCTTCCTGTGTTCTTGAATCTGATCTCATGTCATCGCGGCTCTCTCCTGTTCCTCCTGTGTTCTTGAATCTGATCTCATGTCATAGCGGCTCTCTCCTGTTCTTCCTGTGTTCTTGAATCTGATCTCATGTCATCGCGGCTCTCTCCTGTTCCTCCTGTGTTCTTGAATCTGATCTCATGGACTGAAACCTGCCTTTGTGCCTCCTGTACTCACCTGAAGCTGCTGATAAAACTGTATGATCTTTTCTTTCTGAGATGGCCAATGTTGAAAGCCTAATTGTTCTGTTGCAGTAGATATTGCTTTCTGAAAAGATATGAATATATTAATCTAAAGTGCATTACAACCTGAGCATCTATCATCTATGCATCCATGCATTTATTTACCTATTGCAGGCTTGGGGACAGAACCCAGGGCCTTGCACAAACTCACCCAATGGTCTACTGCTGTGCCACGCACCTCGCCCAAGCCCTTAAATTGTCACTCTTTAGAACCTCTTAGCTACTTATTAATTATTGTAGTTTACAACAGTATCTCTTTATTTTTTTAAGTTCATCAACTTCTGTCTTTGAGAATAATGAAAACCACTATTTTTTTTCTCACCAGAAATGCACAACACACAGAAAAATTTTATCTTCATAGACCTTTGGTAGCAAATTTATAACCCTTCCCCTCAAACTAAGAATCCTCACTTTCATATTTACTAATATACAAAATCATATGCATAAACAACAAAAGTGGGCCCAGCATGTTGTGTTTACATTAAATGCATATATCGGTAACAAGAATAATCAAAGAAACCGTCAGCCTACGAGGAGTGAGGTGAGACAAAGGAAGTACTGGGGGGGGGGGGGGGCGGGAGAAGAGATGAAGGAAGTGCTGGTGCACTTACATTTTAATTAAAATTATATCTTAAAGAGTAGCTACAAATATTCATTTACCCTACATTAAAATAAAATATAAAAGGGCTTTATATCTCTTTGTGATTCTAATCACCACTACAGGAGTTTTTGATTTTGTAATGATTAATTTTTCAATCAGAATGTTCTAATAAATAAAACTGATAAGGTTATGATTTGCTTCCTTAAAATATCCAAAACAGGAAAAAAAAAAACCCAAAACCATAAAACAACAACAAAACAGAAAGTCCGAGGGAACCGTGTTTCCTTCTGAAGGAGGGCTTATCGGCAGATGGGGATATCGGTAATTCTGTCTCCCAGCCACTCAGCAGACAAAGAAGACATGGCACAGGACTACACAGCAGAGAAAGGCAACTCGTAGGCAAGACCAAGAGAGATAACCACTGAGTGTTTAAAAGAACCTCACAAACAGGGCTGGATGAGACCGTCACCTAAGACTCCCAGCCTGGAGCAGTTCAGTCCCTAGCACGCTGCTCTGGGTCAGGGAAGGAAGTCACCCAGTCAGAATCAGACTCAGTGGGATACACAAGGAGTCACACGGTTACAACCATCCAGAGATGTCTGGACAACTCATCTCCTCTGGCTTACATATCTTAACAGAGTTCTTACTTTAGATGGCTTTTGAATAAATCTATAATCTTGCTTTAAGTTACTCAGGACTACTATGTGATATTCCTTAGAGGGAATTAAAAAGAAATGGGGGAAGAGAGGAAGAGGGAGAGAAGAAAACTTAAAAGTGGAGTTCAAAAGATAAGAGGAATAGTTTGATTTACACCAGATAAAACAGACTTTGAGTCAAAAGCTAGAAAAGCCATCTAAAAGGGTAGTCATGTACGATAAAAGGCCAACTCGGCACAGTGTACAATAGGCAGAAAGGTATTTGTGCCCAGTATCCCGAAAGCTGTAGGGTAAATACTGATTGGCTTCAAGGGAGAGGTCCACTCCATCACAGCAACAGTAGAACAATGTAAACACATGCTACTTTCAGCAGTATGCAGAAATACCTAACAGAAATGTCAGAGTTAAACCACACTGGGAACCAAAAGGACCAGCAGACATTCAAAGACCACACCAACAGCTGCGAATGCATGCATGTGCTCCTTAACAGCACATGGAAGATTATCCATATGTATCTTACAGCTGGCCACAAAACAAGCATCAACAAATTAAAACAAAAGACATGGAAACCACATCAAATATCATTTTGACCACAACAGCACACAATCAGAAAGCAGCAACAAGAGACACATTGGATACTAGACAAATACAAGAAATGAAACTACTCACTCCAGAAGAACCCAGGGGTTGTATGCATGCAAGAGCCACTGGATGTGTTGCGTGTGTGTGTGTGTGTGTGTGTGTGTGTGTGTGTGTGTGTGCATGTGTCTCTGTGTATATCTATGTATGTGTGTGTGTCTGTGTTTCTGTGTCTCTGTGCATGTGCGTGTGTATGTGTGTAAGTCAGACAATAACTTCCAGGAGTTGGTTCTCTCCTTTCACTGGCAGGATCAGGGGGCCAAACTCAAGTTATTCAGCTTGACTGCAGGCCCCTCATCTACTGAATCATCTCGCTAGCCCAGAAGTTATAAAACTTAGACAAATGATAGCAGCAACATAGTATGCCCAGAACAATGTAATTAGAGCAAAAGTGCAATGTAGAGAAGTTTATAGGAATCATCACCCACCACCAAAAGAACAGACTTCGGGAGCTGGAAAGACGGTTCAGTGGTTAAGAGCACTGGCTGCTCTTGCAGAGGACCTGGGTTCAATTCCCAGCACCTACATGGTGGCTCACAATGGTCTGTAATTCCAGCTCCAGGGGATCTTACACCCTGTTCTGGCCACTGCAGACATCAGGCATGCACATGGTTTATAGAAATATATGTAGGCAAAATACCCAAACACATAAAAATAAAAATTAATTTAAAGAGAAGATTTAAAATAAATAATATTGTTACTTAAGGAATTAAAGAAAAACAACAACAAACAAACAAAAACCAAGCATAACTGAAATTCCAAGTTAGCAGTAAGAAAAAAAATGTTAAATAAATGCAGAAGTAAGTAAAAATAAAGGTTAAAAATACAAATGATAGACAACATGAGTTTTAAATCCGTACATGAACACGAGTACACGTGTGATGGTGATGCACACACTCTTAAGGAAGACAGAAGAGATCTGCCATTGGCTAGCTTTCACTATGTTGCTCTCTTGCATGGCCAGGGAGTCTCGGGGGCCTCCTGTTTCCTCCTCTCCAGCAATGGGTTTTAAATGTGTGCCACCATGCCCAGATTTCTATGTGACTGAAAATGAGCAAACCCAGACTTACAAGGCAAGCGCTTTATCAATTTAGCTATAAAGTAAAAACGACAACAACAAAAACTTTAGCTAGATGAAGAAATGAGAAAACTCATATAAATAAAAATAGAGACCAAAACGGGGACATTATGATAGATATAACCATAAAAAGGACCATTAGATAAAATTATAAGCAACTGCATGCCAACAAATAAGAAAAACAGAAGTGAACAAATTTCTAATCATATACAACTCACCATGACTGAGTGAGGAAAAGTTAGATGCCCAAGGAAACCCATAAAAATAAAGGATGAGATTGAATCAGTAATAAAATGTTTCCCATTAAAGCAAAGCCAGGGACCAGATGGTCCACTGCTGAAGTCTATCAAGCATTTAAAGAACTAACACTAATTCTTTTCAAATGCTTCTTTTAAAATTGTGAAGGGAAAGAACTCTTCCAAATTCCTTACTTGAGGAATACGGCTGCAAAAGCCCTGAATAAAATTCTAGCAAATGAGGCCCAACAGCACCTTCAAAAGATGTCCCACTGGGACCTGTTATGATTCATGCTGGACATGTAGGACACTATGCATGCAGTGAGTGTCCTCATATGAATAGAACAAGGGACCAAATCCACGCTGTCTGTCACCCCGACAAACACGGGAAAAGCATGTGCTTGGAGGAAATTCTAGTCTTACAAATTCTCATTATTAAAAAAGAAAACCGAAGAAGTCAAAATATCACTATTTGCAGATGACATGATAGTATATATAAGTGACCCCCAAAATTCCACCAGAGAACTCCTAAACCTGATAAACAGCTTCAGTTCAGTAGCTGGATATAAAATTAACTCAAATAAATCAATGGCCTTTCTCTACACAAATGATAAGTGGACTGAGAAAGAAATTAGGGAAACAACACCCTTCACAATAGTCACAAATAATATAAAATACCTTGGTGTGACTCTAAGAAAGTGAAAGATCCGTATGATAAGAACTTCAAGTCTCTGAAGAAAGAAATTGAAGAAGATCTCAGAAGATGGAAAGATCTCCCATGCCCATGGATCGGCAGGATTAATATAGTAAAAATGGCTATCTTGCCAAAAGCAATGTACAGATTCAATGCAATCCCCATCAAAATTCCAACTCAATTCTTCACTGAGATAGAAAGGGCAATTTGCAAATCCATCTGGAAAAATAAAAAACCTAGGATAGCAAAAACTATTCTCAACAATAAAAGAACTTCTGGTGGAATCACCATGCCTGACATTAAGCTGTACTACAGAGCAATTGTGATAAAAAACTGCACGGTACTGGTACAGTGACAGACAGGTAGATCAATGGAATAGAATTGAAGACCCAGAAATGAATCCACACACCTATGGTTACTTGATCATGGGAGCTAAAACCATCCAGTGGAAAAAAGACAGCATTTTCAACAAATGGTGCTGGCACAACTGGAAGTTATCATGTAGAAGAATGCAAATTGATCCTTTCTTATCTCCTTATACAAAGCTCAAGTTTAAGTGGATCAAAGACCTCCACATAAGACCAGAGACACTGAAATTAATAGAGGAGAAAGTGGGGAAAATCCTTGAAGATATGGGCACAGGGGAAAAATTCCTAAACAGAACAGCAATGGCCTGTGCTGTAAGATCAAGAATTGACAAATGGGACCTCATAAAATTGCAAAGCTTCTGTAAGGCAAAATACACTGTCAATAAGACAAAAAGGCCACTAACAGATTGGGAAAGGATTTTTACCAATCCTAAATCTGATAGGAGACTAATATCCAATATATACAAAGAGCTCAAGAAACTGGACTCCAGAAATTCAAATAACCCCATTAAAATATGGGGTACAGAGCTAAACAAAGAATTCTCAACTGATGAATACCGAATGACTGAGAAGCACCTGAAAAAATGTTCAACACCCTTAATCATCAGGGAAATGCAAATCAAAACAACCCTGAGATTCCATCTCACACCAGTCGGAATGGCTAAGATCAAAAATTCAGGTGACAGCAGATGCTGGCGAGGATGTAGAGAAAGAGGAACACTCCTCCACTGCTGGTAGGATGGAAAGCTTGTACAACCACTCTGGAAGTCAGTCTGGAGGTTCCTCAGAAAATTGGACATAATACTAATGGAATATACAGCAATACCTCTCCTGGGAATATACTCAGAAGAAGTTCCAACTGGTAATAAGAACACATGCTCCACTATGTTCATAGCAGTCTTATTTATAATAGCCAGAAGCTGGAAAGAACCTAGATGTCCCTTAACAGAGGAATGGATACAGAAAATGTGGTACATTTACACAATGAAGTACTACTCAGCTATTAAAAACAATGGATTTATGAAATTCTTGGACAAATGGATGTATCTGGAGGATATAATTCTTAGTGAGGTAACCCAATCACAAAAGAAGTCATTAGATATACACTCACTGATAAGTGAATATTAGCCCAGAAACATAGAACACCCACGATACAATTTGCAAAACACAAGAAAATCACGAAGAGGGAAGACCAATGGGTGGATACTTCATTCCTCCTTAGAATAGGGAACAAAATACCCATGAAAGGAGTTACAGAGACAAAGGTTGGAGCTAAGATGAAAGGATGGATTATCCAGAGACTACCCTACCTGGGGATCCATCCCATAATCAGCCACCAAACCCAGACACTATTGCATATGCCAGAAAGATTTTGCTGAAGGGACCCTGGTATAGCTGTCTCATATGAGGCTATGCCAGTGCCTGGCAAATACAGAAGTGGATGCTCACAGTCATCTATAAGATGGAACACAGGGCCCCCAATGTAGAAGCTAGAGAAAGCACCCAAGGAGCTGAAGGGGTCTGTAACCCTATAGGTGGAACAACAATATGAACTAACCAGTACCCCCAGAGTTCGTGTCTCTAGCTGCATATGTAGCAGAAGATGGCCTAGTCGGCCATCATTGGAAAGAGAGGCCCCTTGGTCTTGCAAAGTTTATATGCCCCAGTACAGGGGAATGCCAGGGCCAAGAAGTGTGAGTGAGTGGGTGGGTAGGAGAGCAGGGCGGAGGGAAGGTATAGGGAACTTTCAGGATAGTATTTGAAATGTATATAAAGAAAATATCTAATAAAAAAGTAATAAAAGCAACAATAACAACAACAAAAAACTTAATGATGTGATAATCCATCCTCTTGTACGACAGTGGGCCCCTAATATATATTTGGATTTTCGGTTATCTGCTTTACTATGTAACTCATATTAATCATTATCACAGAATGTTTGATTGAAGTTTCTTGAAGCTTCTACTTAAAGCATTTCATTATGAAAAAAATTATATTTTAATTTTGAGTATTTTCCTGGGATACCAAATAAAAGAAAATATGTGGAATTTTTTTTTAGTATTTTATGCTTTATAAATTGTTTGTATATACATATAAAAAGAGTAATCTCTCTAGATCAAAGAGTTAATACTGAAGTGTTCATCTTGCACACACTTTCAATGGCTTCTCTAATTGGAAAAACTAGATACAGAATGTACTTCAAAATACAAGGTACACATAAAATATAGATATATTGATTATGTTCCAGGCATCTCAACTAAGAAAAATTAGAAATGAGAACTTAGAATGTCGCAAAGAAATGAAAAATGTTTGATATATTAGATACATGATTTGAATGTTTGACAATATGTGCATGTATTTAATATCACATTTGTACCAAAAAAACCATATGTAATACAATTCACCAACTAAAAGCAAAACAAGAATAAAAAAAAGAAAACTAAATGAACTAAAAAATAAAACTTACTCCAAAAGATGGAAGCCACAGAAGACGTCAGAAAAATATTTCAAACTTTAAAAGAGATAGCAAGGCATTTGGAAGCAGAAGGTGGATTAAATCAAAGGCTGGTTCATTAAGAAAATAATAATGTGTTGGATCAGATGGCTGGATGGTCTAAGGGAAAAAAGTCTACTGTAGAAAAATAGGCAACAGGAACTATCTCAAAAGCATGGACTTGAGAGAATCAACTCCATAATAATCCATTCTAAGACAGGAGTCAAACAGTCGAGTTGAACAATGCCATCGTTAGGAGACCCACAGTGGTTAAGACAAACTTATTTTCAGGCCATAATGGACCAATTATAATAAAAAACAAATATAAGCTTTGAATGGTTTTCAAGAGAAATTCTTGTGATCCTTCCCACATTGTGTATGGTCATGTTCGCCACATGCTTCATATGTGCTAGCACTTAGTATGTAACCTGTGAATGCTCTGTCATGTTGATTACATATCCTACTGATATATTAAAAGCAGCTATTATAAAGCTGCTTCTATTGAACTTCCTGAGATAACTAAGAAACAAAACAAATCAAAACAAAACAACCCCCCTCTCAAGTCAGGTCAGAGTCTGGAAGACTGGGAGACAGGAAGCAGGCGGGAGCAGGAAGCGCAGGCTATGGTGGAAGGGTGACCTGGCTGCCGGGTGGAGGAGCCAGTTTTTGTCAAAATAATCTTGATTTGGTACTTAAGGCAATGCCAGTTCAACACTGGCTTTGCCTGTGCACTCACACACGTCTTAGGGGAGCAACTTGGGAAACCTTGTGGAAACACCCAGAATGCAGTAAACACACATGGACAAAACAGTTAAATTCTCCTAAGCATAGGGAGTTATCTCAGCTATTACAGGGGAACCCAGCACCATCACTTAAGGAGAACTCAACACAAAGCACCCCACTATCATTTGTTTTTTCATCAGTCATAGTGTGCTTAATGATCCTTCCACTCCCCTGGGGGAGGGGGAGTGGACATGCCTGCAAAGTGCTTTTATCCTCAAGTCCTGTGATCTACTCCCCTTGAGTAGAGTATTGCAGAAAGAGTCACTGGATTTAAACCCACACAGATTCTACCTCCACATGACCTGGTGCTGTTTCCCAGGGTCTCATTACCTCCAAGGTAAGGTGATTTATTTTTGAAACCGTTATTCTAGGAAAAACATCTTCTATGATCTTTTCAAAAGGTAGGACATCTTCCGGAAGGAGCTTGGACAAACTGGCTTCTCGGATGGCCTCGATGAGGATGAGGGACTCGTCTAACTCAGAGAGGTGCTCGCCCCTACCACTGTAGCAGTTGGAGAGAGCAAGCATGAACAGGTTAGAAGACTGTCCTTTGAGCACGAAATACCCAGCTTGTAAGCATTTTCTCCCCTTTTATTATTCTTTCTAAGGTGCTGATCTCGTTCAGTTCTGTCTTTTTGGTACCACAGGACCCTGTCAGTCCATCCTAGTGAGGTGCTGCAGCAGCTTCCCAGTCATCCTTAATTAAAATTCTACAAATTACCAGCCCAGTGGTATGTAACTCTCCAGACCTCACACTAAATTCACAATTCAACTGACCATTTATGCTCCAGTATCTTCTTTTCTGTCATTATTAGAACTGTCTTCAAGGTCCTCAAGCCAAAATCATAATGTTCCTAAAATACAGTATTCAATATTTGAGTTACTAACCATTTTCAAGGAAAAAAATAGAATCATTTACAACAATTAATCAGATTTTTTTTCCTGCTTTTTTGAGGCAGGGTCTCTTTGTGTAACCCTGGATATCCTGGAGCTCACTATAGCAATCCATTTGCCTCTGCCTCCTGAGTACTGGAGTTAAAGGTGTACAACACCACTGCTGGGCTTACAGCCATCTATTCTAGAAAAGGAGTTATCTGCACAAATCCAGAAACCTTAATTCTACCTCTAGTGTTCTTATTTCTCTTCCACGTTGGTGCCAAGAAAGTCCCTATGTTCTTGTCCTCCCTCCATCCCCCCCTTTCCCCAGAGTTTTTCTATGTTACCCAGCCTGGCCTTGAACTCTTGGACTCAGACCTTCCCACTGTTTCAGTCTCTCCAGTTCCGAGGACTACAGGCTGCATTACTGCACTCAAGAGAAGTCTCTTTTTGAGAGGAAGGGTATTACGTGTAAAAGTGTCTGAGAACTGGGAAGAGGAACTATGAGAATAATTTTAGGGAAAGGATGACTTTGGAGAGAATGCTGTTAGCTGTCCAAACCATTTTGGGTTAGAAACAAATACTCAAATCCCAGAACCATTCTCAAAAAGGTGTGGGATTCAAGTCAGCAGTACCAGGAATGGAGTGTACTAAAGCAGTGCTCATCGGTGAACTGACACAGAATCACACCAAGGATCAGGCACAGGACCTGTGCTTTCACAAGTTCTACAAATTACTGAGGTGCACAAAGAGCTGGAGAGCACTGGTGTGGAGGCTGGTATCCACACGCAGAGGGAGCACATGTGGTCTGAAATATCATAGATGGTGTCACTGTCCCCCGACCGTGGAGGCGAGGCCGAGGACTCTGGATGCCTAGCTACAGTGAACACAGTACTTCCCATTTCATGATGGGTCTGGTCTTGCTGATTCCTGGCCAATAACAGAAATGCCTTTGAGTCTCATTTCCATAACCAGCTTTAAGTCTTTGGAGAGAGGCAGTTCCTCACCTGTTTTGAGAGCTGCTTGTCAGCTAAATCATAAAGGTGAACTATCTTTCCAGACAGTGATCGTGAAGATTTGAAGCCATATGAAAACAGAATTACTTCAGTGATCATTTTATAGTGGGGCACCATTATCGACACTAAGCGGAACAGATATTTTAAGTTATCTGGGATTTCAACCCGACCTGTAGTTCTAAAGAGGAAAAGGAAAACAGCAACAACAATAATAAAAATCCTACCATGCTTTGTAGTTTTTCAAATTCAAAACTATATTGCTTTGCCCTCAAATAATTCTATTGGCTTTTTGTGTGACCCTTACATGAAAATTAATTTATGTTGAGGTTTTTACCTTTCATCCCATGAACATGCTGGTCTAAAATACTCCTTGTATCTCATTCTATGGCTCAGCTCAGCTCTTTCTGACTCCTTGGGCTATTGTGGTACCTATTCATATGTCTGACGAACCTGGCCTTAAGTCAGAGGCTTAATGTAACATTACCCATGTGCACAGGGCAGAGATGTATCTATTCACAAAAAGAGCTGTCTGTGCCAGCTCCATGAGATGGGATTCATACTTAGCACCATTATGAGAGCCAAGAACCCGTGGCTGGACAGGTGACAGAGCCAGGAAAGCCTCTTGAAAATACTCTGCACACTATTAAATTGACTCCTCATGACTTATCCTTATAGATTGGTGCACTTGGACCTTCATCAGAGAAACATCTTAAGAGAACATGGTGATGGACACAGATACAACTGGTCTAGCTTCAGAGAGCAAGAGACTGAAGAACACTCAGCCATAAGTAGACATCAGTATAACACCTCATACCTGGAGGCTTGGGGATTACAATGGAAGAAGAGGTGGCAAGATTGCTAGAAGCACTCTGGGGCACCCCCAGGTACCCTGAACAGTCTGCTATCCCAGGGGGACCTCCATTCTCCCCACTTTCATGAGACCTGTGGATCCTGAGCCACACAGGCTAGCTTCTCTTCCCCTACCCACCTTCCCTGTTGAGTCTTTTGGGGTACCTGAGCTGCCCTGAGCAGTCTGGTATCCCCAGTGGTCCTCTATACTTCTGTCACCTCTTTACCCACTTCAGACATGCTTATCAGGAACCATACAGCCAAAGAATACCCATCAAAGGCCCAGCACACCAGGACCCCTTTCCCAATATCTACTGCAACAGGAACATCCAGAGCCCCAAACCATCCAGATGGCTAAAGGCCCTTGAAAGAATACAAACAACAAAAGCCAGGGCGATATAGCACCTTCAGAGCAAAGCTACTCTTCCACTGCAAGCTCTGACTATGCTAACACAATCAAAGTACAAGAAAATGACCTCAATTCAATCTTATAAAGATGATAGAGGCCATAAAATTCCTTAAAGAAACACAGGAAAATACAATTAACCAGGTGCAGGAAGTGAACCAAACTGTTTAAGAACAGAAAATGTGAGTGGAAGCAATAAAGAAAATATAAACTGAGGGAATCCTGGAGATGGAAAACCTAGGGAAGAGAACAGGAACAACAGATGCAAGCATCACCATCAAAATACAGGAGATGGAAGAGAGACTCTTAGGCATAGAAGATACAATAGAAGAAGTTGATACATCAAAGAAAAAGTTAAATCTAAAAAATTCCTGACACAAATCCTCCAGGAAATCTAGTAAACCATGAAAGCCCTAACCTAGCAATAATAGGAAGAGAAGAAGGCGAAGAGTCCCAGCTCTAAGGCCCAGAAAACATTTTCTAGAAAATCATAAAAGAAAACTTTCCTAAAGAATGCATGAATTATACCCAACTTCTCAACAGAGACTCTAAAAGCTAGAAGGGCCTAAACAGATATCTTGCAACCTCTAAAAAACCACAAATGCCTACTCAGACTACTATACCCAGCAACACTCTCAATAACCATATATGAAGAAAACAAGATACTTCAAGAAAAATCCAAATTTAAACAAAATCTATCCACAAATCCAGCCCTACGAAATATACTAGAAGGAAAACTCCAACTCAAGAAAGACAACTACATCCAAGAAAACACAAGAAATAAATAACTCCATACTAGCCAAAACAAGGGAAGCACACACAAACACATACACACAAACTACCACTACCATCATCCAAATAACAGGAATTAACAATCACTGGTCATCAATATCTCTCAACATCAATGGATTTAATTCCCCAATAAAAAGACATGGGCTATCTGATAAAAGGCTAATATCCAATATATACAAAGAACCCAAGAAGTTAGACTCCAGAAAACCCTACTAAAAACTAACTAAACCTACTAAAAATGGGGTACAGAGCTAAACAAAGAATTCTCAACTGAGGAATACCAAAAGGCTGAGAAGCACCTAAAAAAATGTTCAGCATCCTTAGTCATCAGGGAAATGCAAATCAAAACAACCCTGAGATTCCACCTCACACCAGTCAGAATGGCTAAGATCAAAAACTCAGGTGACAGTACATGCTGGCGAGGATGTGGAAAAAGAGGAACACTCCTCCATTGCTGGTGGGATTGCAAGCTGGTACAACCACTCTGGAAATAAGTTTGGCAGCTCCTCAGAAAACTGGACATAGTACTACCTGAGGATACAGCAATACTACTTCTGGGCATATACCCAGAAGATGCTCCAACAGGTAATAAGGACACATATTCCACTATGTTCATAGCAGCCTTATTTATAATATCCAGAAGCTGGAAAGAACCCAGATGTCCTTCAACAGAGGAATGGATACAGAAAATGTGGTGCATTTACACAATGGAGTACTACTCAGCTATTATAAAACAATGAATTTATGAAATTCTTAGGCAAATGGATGGGTCTGGAGGATATCATTCTGAGTGAGGTAACCCAACCACAAAAGAACACACATGATATACACTCACTGATAAGTGGATATTAGCCCAGAAGCTTGGAATACCCAAGATACAATTCATAAAACACATGAAACTCAAGAAGAAGGAAGACCAAAGTGTGGATACTATGATCCTTCTTAGAAGGGGGAATAAAATACCTTTGGAAGGAGTTACAGAGACAAAGTGTGGAGCAGAGACAGAAGGAATGACAATCCAGAGACTGCTCCACCTGGGGGTCCATCCCATATACAACCACCAAACCCAGATACTATCATGGATGCCAACAAATACTTGCTGACAGGATCCTGATATAGCTGTCTCCTGAGAGGCTCTGCCAGTGCCTTCTGACAAAGTGCCTTCCATTCGACTGAGCACAGGGTCCCCAATGAAGGAGCTAGAGAAGGTACTCAAGGAGTTGAAGGGGTTTGCAGTCCCGTAGGAGGAACAACAATATGAACTAGCCAGTACCCCCAGAGCTCCCAGAGACTAAACCACCAACCAAAGAGTACACAGGGTGGGACTCATGGCTCCAGCTGCATGTGTAGCAGAGGATGGGCTTGTTAGACATCAATGGAAGGAGAGGTCCTTGGTCCTGTGAAGGCTCTATGCCCCAGTGTAGGGGAATGCCAGGGCTAGGAAGCAGGAATGGGTGGGTTGGTGAGCAGGGAGAAGTGGGAAGGGGATGGGGAGTTTCAGAGGGGAAACCTGGAAAGGGGATAACATTTGAAATGTAAATAAAGAAAATATCTAATTAAAAAAAAAAAGGACACAAGCTAAGAGACTGGATGTAAAAACAGGATCCATCATTCTGCTACATACAAGAAACACACCTCAGCAATAAGGACAGATATTACCTCAGAGAAAAGGGCTGGAAAAAAGTTTTCCAAGCAAATGGACCCAAGAAGCAAGCTGGAATAGGCATTCCAATATCCAATAAAATAGACTTTCAACCAAAATTAATCAAAAGCAACAGGGAAGGATACTTCATATTCATTAAAGGAAAAAAATCTTCCAAGATGTTCATTTTAATTCTGAACATCTATGCCTCAAACACAAGAGCACCCACATTTGTAAAATAAGCATTGCTAAAGCTTAAATTGCACATTGAACCCCACACATTAATAATGGGAGACTTCAACACTCCACTTTCACGAACTGACAGGTCATTCAGACCAAAACTGAACAGAAAAATACCGAAACTAATATTATGAGTCAAATGGACCTAACAAACATCTATAGAGTATTTCACCCAAACACAAAAGAATATACCTTCTTCTCAGCACCTCATGGATCCTTCTCCAAAATTGTTGATATAGTCAGTCACAAAGCAAGCCTCAACAGATACAAGAAAATTGAAATAATGCCTTGTATCTTATCAAACCACTAATGGATTTCTTTTAAAAAAATAAAATAAAAATAATTTTAAAAAGGTGACTTCAGAAATACCAGAAAGCCTACACACTCATGGGAATTGAACAACTTTCTACTCAATGATTTCTGGGTCAGAGAAGAAATTAAAGACTTTCTAGAATTCAACGAAAATGAAGGCACAATCTACCTGTGATGGTTTGTATATCCTTGGACCAGGGAGTGGCACCATCGGGAGGTGTGGCCTTGTTGGAATAGGTGTGACCTGGTCAGAATGGATGTGTCACTGTGGGTGTGGGCATAAGATCCTCACCCTAGTTGCCTGGAAGTCAGTCTTCCATTAGCAGCCTTTGGATAAAGATGTAGAACTCTCAGCTCTACCTGTGCCATGCCTGCCTGGATGGTGCCATGCTCCCACCTTGATGATAATGGACTGAACCTCTGAACCTGTAAGCCAGCCCCAATTAAATGTTGTTTTATTAAGACTTGCCTTGGTCATGGTGTCTGTTCACAGCAGTAAAACCCTAACTAAGACAGTACCCAAATTTATGAAACACAATGAAAGTAGTGCTAAGAGGAAAGTTCACAGCACTAAGTACCTCCATAAAGAAATTAGAAAGTTCTCATACCAGCAATTTAAAAGTACACCTGAAAGCTCTAGAAAAAAGAAGCAAGCACACTGAAGAGGAGTAGAAGGCAGGAAATAAGCAAAATCAGGGCTGAAACCAATCAATTAGAGAACAAAGAAAACAATACAAAGAATCAATGAAACCAAGAGCTGGTTCTTTGAGAAAATCAACAAGATAGACAAACCTTTAGCCAAACTAACAAAAAGAAAATATTATTCCACAAAATAGAAACAGAAGGAGCACTGCCAAATTCATTCTATGACATACAGTCACCCTTATATGTAAACACACAAGAACTCAACAAAGAAAGAAAATTCTAGACAAATTTCTCTGATGAATATCAATGCCAACACATAATAAAATACTCGCAAATCAAATCCAGGAACACATCAAAAACATCATCTACAATGATCAAGTAGGCTTCATCCTAGGGATGCAGGGATGGTTCAAGATACAAAAATCCATCAACATAGTCCACCATATAAACAAACTGAAAGAAAAAATCACATGATCATATCATTAGAGGCTGAAAAAGCCTTTGACAAAATCCAACACTCTTTCATGTTAAAAGTATTAGAGAGATCAGGAATACAAGGCACATGCCTAAACATAATAAAAGCAACATACAGCACACCAGTAGCCAACACCAAACTAAATGGAAAGAAACTTAAAGAAATTCCACTAAAATCAAGGACAAGACAAGGATGCTCACTCTCTCCCTATCTATATTGAATAATATAGTACTTGAAGTTCTAGCCAGAGCAATAAGACAACTAAAGGAAATCAAGGGGATACAAATTGGAAAGGAAGAAGTCAACATACTTACCATTTGTGGATGATATAATATACATAAGCAACCTCAAAAAGTTGACCAGAGAACTCCCACAGCTGATAAACACCTTCAGCAAAGTAGCTGGATAGAAAATTAACTCAAAAAAATCTGTAGCCCTCATTTATACAAATGAAAACCAAGCTGAGAAAGAAATTAGGGAAAAAACACCTTTTACATTAGCCATGAATAGTATAAAATATCTTGGTGTAACTCTAACCAAGCAAGTGAAAGACCTATATGTCAAGAACTTCAAGTCTCTGAAGAAAGAAACTGGGGAAGGTATCAAAAGATGGAAATATCTCCCTCATGGATCGGTAGGATTAACATATTGAAAATGGCCGGCTTAACAAAAGCAATGTGCAGATTCAGTGCAATTTCCATCCATATTCCAACACAATTTTTTACTGACCTTGAAAGAACAATTCTCAACTTCCTATGGAAAAACAAAACAAAACAAAACAAAACAAAACAAAAAAAACCCAGGATAGCAAAAACGATCCTGAACAATAAAAGAATTTCTGGAGGTATCACTATCTCTGATCTCAAGCTATACTACAGAGCAATAGTGATAAAAACTACATGGTATTGGTACAGAAACAGACACACTGATCAATGGGATAGAATTGAAGACCCTCAAATAAACCCACACAGCTATGGACACTTGATTTTTGACAAAAAGGCAAAAATATACAATGGAAAAAAAGAAACCATCTTCAACAAATGGTGCTGGGCTAACTGAATGTCTGCATGTAGAAGAATGCAAATAGATTCATATCTCTCACCCGGCACAAAAGTCCAAGTGGATAAAAGACCTCAACATAAAACTGGATACACTAAATCTAACAGAACAGAAAGTGGGGAATAGCCTTGAACTCACTGGTACAGGAGACAACTTCCTGAACTGAACACCAATGGCTCAGGCTCTAAGATCAACAATTGATAAATGGGGCCTCATGAAACTGAAAAGCTTCTGTAAGGCAAAGGACATAGTCAATAGGACAAAATGGCAGCCTACAGATTAGGAGACGATCTTCACCAACCCTACATTCAACAGACAGCTAATATACAAACTTTATAAAGAACGTGAGAAATTAAAAACCAACGATCCAAATAACCTAATTTAAAGCTGTGGTACAGAGCTAAATGGAGAATTCTCAACAGAGGAATCTTGAATGGCTGAGAAGCACTTAAAGAACGTTCAACGTCCGTAGTCATCAGTTGCAAATCAAAATGACCCTGAGAGTTCACCTTACACTGGTTAGAATGGCTAAGATCAAAAACTCAAGTGACAGCACATACTGGCAAGGAGGATGTGGAGCGAGGGGAACACTCCTCCATTGCTGTGGGAGTACAAACTTGTAGAATCACTTTGGAAATTAACTTGGGGGCTTCTTAGAAAACTGGAAATAGTTCTACCTCAAGACCTAGCTACACCATTCCTGGGCATATACCCAAAAGATGTTTCACCATCCCTCAAAGACACTTGTTCAACTATGTTCATAGTAGCTTTACTCTTAATAACCAGAACTAGCAACAACCTAGATGTTCCTCAACTGAAGAATGGATAAAGAAAATGGACATCTACACAAAGTACTTACTGTTCAGCTATTAAAAGCAAAAACATCATGAGTTTTGCAGGGAAATGGATAGAACTTGAGAATAGCATCCTGAGTGAGGTAACCCAAAGGACTGAAGTAATGCAAAGGAGTGAGGTAATTAAAAGGGAAACCCTTGGTATGTACTCACTTGTAAGTGACCATTAGCCATAAAGTACAAGACCGCCCCAAAGAAGAGAAACAGGAAGGAAAGCCCAAGTAAGGAAGCTTGAATCTCGCTTAGAAGGGGGAATAAAATGGTTATAGGAGGCAGATGGAGGGAGAGAGCTGGGCAGGAGAGAAGGTGGGAGGGAAAGGAGGGGTCCAGGATCAGGTTTGGGGAGAAACAGGAGAGATGACCATATGGTCATATGAATGAATGGCAACCTGCAACCGAAGTTTTAAAAATTCAATTCTTTGAGAATTCCATACATTATATTCTGATCACACTCCCTCCCTCTACCCTAACGCCTCCCAGATCCTTTCCTCATTCTATTCCACATTCTTAAAACGAGATGCTGGAGGATGAATAGCGTATAACAGCCACACCCACAGGTAAGACTAGAGAAAGGGGTTTTAGCCCAGGTCTCCTCCTATGAGACTCTCATACTTACCCAGGATTGATGGTGATAAGCACTGCACACGACATATTGATCCGTATTTCTCTACCATCCAGTACGAACCTAAAGAGCAGTAAAGCGTCCATCACTAAAGTCATTCCTCTAGGCCCAAGGGTATGACAACTCCAATGAATCAGGGCATTTTCTTAAGACTGTATTGCATTTAAATCCAAACAAAACATACTTAAAACAACAATTCAGAGAGAGGAAGAGGAGGAGGAGGAGGAGGAGGAGGAGGAGGAGGAGGAGGAAGCTTATTTGGAGCCAAAGTTAAAATCTGCTGGGATCGTGTCTAAAGATGTCTGACAAGATTTTGGAAGTGGACGCTGGAAGGGATCCACAGATGAATTGATTCGCACAGAGAAGAGACCCTAGGAAGACCTCACTCACTGAGCTGGGCCTGGAAGCCTCACCAGAACAGCGGGATAGCATAGAGCTCCTACTGGGAACACAGCCCATTTTCAGCCTCCCTTTCTTCAGTTAAAACATACTGGAAGAGATGGCTCAGCACAGAGTCCCAGCCCATGGCGGCTCACAATGGTCTGTAACTTTAGTTTGAGGGTATTCAATGGCTGTGGTGCACAGACACATATGTAGGCAAAACAGCCATAAAACAATAGTAGACAAAAATCTCAAAGATTAAAAAAAATTGTTTGGGCAACTGTGAGGCAGATGCTCTGCCAAAGACACCAGTCTGCTGTCATTGGCAACAGTTGCAAAGACACTGGCAAGAGTTTCTGGAGCCATTTCTTACCGAAGAGGGTAGTTAAAGCCTGAGAGGCAGAGGAACCAGGATAAAACCAGGACAGTCCCTGGACGTAACTCTCTGCAGAGTTGAAGACGCAGAGAAGGGCGGTAAAATGTGCCTCACTGTGCCCCCATCTCTACCTACAGATCTGTAAGCCCTGGAACCTAATGATTCCCTTCCGAGTAAAGCCACAAGTGAGCATCTGTTGGCATGTGTTAGACATATTACACTACTACAGATCCATTTGTTGAACCCACACACCTATGGTCACTTGATCTTTGACAAAGGAGAAACCATCCAGTGGGGGGAAAAAAGACAGCATTTTCAACAAATGGTGCTGGTGCAACTGGTGGTTAGCATGTAGAAGAATGCGAATAGATCCATTCTTATCTCCTTGTACAAAGCTCAAGTCTAAGTGGATCAAGGAACTCCACATAAAACCAGAGACACTGAAACTTATAGAGGAGAAAGTGGGGAAAAGCCTCGAAGATATGGGCACAGGGGAAAAATTCCTGAACAGAACGGCAATGGCTTGTGCTGAATCGACAAATGGGATCTCATAAAATTGCAAAGCTTCTCTGTAAGGCAAAGGACACTGTCAATAAGACAAAACAGCAACCAACCGATTGGGAAAAGATATTTATCAATCCTAAATCTGATATGGGGTCAATATCCAATATATACAAAGAACTCAAGAAGTTGGACTCCAGAAAACCAAGTAACCCTATTAAAAATGGGGTACAGAGCTAAACAAAAAATTCTCAACTGAAGAATACCAAAAGGCTGAGAAGCACCTAAAAAAATGTTCAACATCCTTAGTCATCAGGGAAATGCAAAACAAAACAACCCTGAGATTCCACCTCACACCAGTCAGAATGGCTAAGACCAAAACTCAGCTGACAGCAGATGCTGGCGAGGATGTGGAGAAAGAAGAAGACTCCTCCATTGCTGAAGGGATTGCAACCTGAGGACCCAGCAATACCACTCCTGGGCATATACCCAGAAGATGCTCCAACAGGTAATAAGAACACATATTCCACTATGTTCATAGCAGCCTTATTTATAATATCCAGAAGCTGGAAAGAACCCAGATGTCCCTCAACAGAGGAATGGATACAGAAAATGTGGTACATTTACACAATGGAGTACTACTCAGCTATTATAAAACAATGAATTTATGAAATTCTTAGGCAAATGGATAGATCTGGAGGATATCATTCTGAGTGAGGTAACCCAACCACAAAAGAACACACATGATATGCACTCACTGATAAGTGGATATTAGCCCAGAAACTTGGAATACCCAAGATACAATTCATAAAACACATGAAACTCAAGAAGAAGGAAGACCAAAGTGTGGATACTATGATCCTTCTTAGAAGGGGGAATAAAATACCTTTGGAAGGAGTTACAGAGACAGTGTGGAGCAGAGACAGAAGGAATGACCATCCAGAGACTGCTCCACCTGGGGATCCATTCCATAAACAACCACCAAACCCAGACACTATTGCAGATGCCAACAAATGCTTGCTGACAGGACCCTGATATAGTTATCTCCTGAGAGGCTCTTCCAGTGCCTTCTGACAAATACAGAAGTGGATGCTCACAACCATCCATTCGACTGAGCACAGGGTCCCCAATGAAGGACCTAGAGAAAGTATCCAAGGAGTTAAAGGGGTTTGCAGTCCCGTAGGAGGAACAACAATATGAACTAACCAGTACCCCCAGAGTTCCCTGGGACTAAACCACCAATTAAAGAAAACACATGGAGGGACTCATGGCTCCAGCTGCATATGTAACAGAGGATGGGCTTGTTAGACATCAATGGGAGGAGAAGCCCTTGGCTCTGAGAAGGCTTGATGTCCCAGTGTAGGGGAATGCCAGGACAGGGAAGCAGGAATGGGTAGGTTGGGGATCAGGGGGAGGGAGGAAAAGGATAGGGGATTTTCGGAGGGGAAACCTGGAAAGGAGATAACATTTGAAATGTAAATAAATAAAATATCTAATTAATTAAGATCCATTTTTAATCCCTAAATCAAATCATGCAAGCTCTTGAATGCATCTGAATAGAAAACTTGATTATTGTTACTAATAAACAGCAGTAACCATTACATACATATTTTTTGTGGTTTTTTTCAGAAAGCACCTCAGTCTAGAATGGTGAGACAGGAGGCTTCAGGAATGTAGCCAGTATTTTTGGTTTTAAATGGGTTTAGAATTAAAGAAAAAAAAATCCATGAAGAATTAAAGAAAATATCCTTCACTCTTATTCTATATCCTGAAGTGTAATACGCTACAATGAGAGAGATTCTAAAATAGAAAAAAAATGGTAACTAGAATATAGCTTTGTCTACTTCTGGTGGCTCCTGGCAGCTCCAAAGTGTTAAAGTAGGGTGAATACTTTTAAATTGGCATTGAGATCACACACACACACACACACACACACACACACACACACACTCTATTTCCCAGAGGAAACATATATTTTCCTCCCTCCTTCTAGTGGAAACACACAGAGAAGGCAAGCGTCATTCATTCCTCTATGTGCTAAATAAAACAAAACAAAACAGCAACTAGACCCCAGCATTTACTTAACAAAAGCACTGAACACTAATTAGATGGTAATGAATACCTGACAGAATAGCTGCTTTTGGCAATCTTGATTGCCAGGATCTGCGAGGCAATGACTGAGAGGACTTCTATACTGATTCGGTTGAATTCATCAAAACAGCACCAAGCTCCAGACTGCACCAATCCAAAAAATAATTTCCCAATGATCTTAAAAAGAAGAAAAGAATTGATTACAGAAACTATACAGGGGATGATTTCCACCTGCATACTAAATTGTACGTGTTCTTCTCATCTTACCCAAACCAAGGAACCATCTTTGGCATTTTTTGCTCCATAGAAAGTTTCGTAGGTGCTTGACTCTGGATGACTTCACTGCTGTTTCCTTTGAAAGCTTAAACACAAATAGCAAACTCCTGTGCTCCCGGGCCACTGCCCGTGCAGCTGACAACTGCACAAAGCCCTTTAGGGGGCAGAGCTGCATCCCAGGGGAGGTCTTTATGACCATATTTTGCAGCACATGGTCAGTGCCAGAAGGCAAATGCCCTTCTCTGGAGCAGGCAGGCTCCTTGTGGCTTACCTTGGGCTATAGGTGAGGCAAATGGTGGGGGCTGAAGGGCTGGGGAGGTGGGGGTGGGGTGAGGGGGTACACAGAAGTTTGTAAACAGGTGTTATTGAAACACAGTTGCAGTCTCTTAAAAGCCCTATTAGTGTTGACAGTAACATTTTTATTTTTTTATTTTTTTGGTTTTTCTAGACGGGTTTCTCTGTGTAGCCCTGGCTGTCCTGGAACTCACTCTGTAGACCAGGCTGGCCTCGAACTCAGAAATCTGCCTGCCTCTGCCTCCCAAGTGCTGGGATTAAAGGCATGTGCCACCACGCCCGGCTGACGGTAACATTTTTAAGATCTTATTGTAAGCAGCTGATGTTCATTTTCCTGTAGATAGGGTGATGGAAAATGGGACACTTTGACTCTCTGTTGGCACCTGTTGTTGTTCCTTGCTATCCCAGCTGGGCTTGCAGGAAAAGGACTGCAGTTAACCCCACCCCAGATGTCTTGAGCACTGCACTGGTCCTTTGAGAAAACTACAACCCAGCTGCAGCTAATTGCCACAGCTCTGATTGTACAGACAGTCACGTTTAGAAGTTTGGGCCAGATTTTTTTCTATCATCACAAGCCATTGTGAATCCTAATTCTGTAACAATTTCCACTGAGGCCAGAGGGGAGCTTTTACCCTACAGACTGCCAGAGGAACTGTTCGGACTGATACTGAAAAGGCAAATATGTGATTGGTCCAAACAGAAATCTCTATGGCTGTGAATGATGTTAAAGGCAAGAGGGACACACCCCTTGGGGGGGGGTGAGGGAGGGATGTGAAAATCAGATCTTATCTCACCACAGGATGCTTGGAGCTCTAATCCACATGTAAAAGAAGTCACAGAGTTGGGGCTGTGGGGCTGTGGCTCAGTTTAACAGCACTTGCTCACCATGAGAGAGCTAAGTTCAGATCCAGGAAACAAAACCCCCAAACTATAGTGCCTGCAAACTGTGTTAAATTTGTAAGAGATACATAGGGGAAGCTTCAGTAAAAATATTTCAATATTTTATTAGACATGTATTAGAAAATTAACATTATTATCTTTATAATTGTTTTTGATATTAATCATTGTAGCTTCTTTGACATTAATAATTACCCTTTCAGTGAATAAATGTTCAGGGTAAGAACTTAACTTTGTAATTATGACATATGCTCATATATATATATATGAGAATACACATATACACACATACACACACATATTTTCGTGCTTTGGTATGAAAGATTTTGTTTAAAAAGAATTCCACTTTCATAAAAATTGAGAATTATGGCTTTAAGGAATTCAATTGAACCATTTAAAGAAAAATTAAGATGTTTTAACTTTCAACTAGGTTCTAGCCTTCTGTTTTTTACTCATTAAACGAACTAATAGCATTTATAGTCTTATCAATGCATACTTTATATTTTTCTTAGTTTTTTCATTCCTCAATGAATTACTTTACATGTACATTTTTTTTGTTTAGTATATATGCTTAAGCTTTACCTTATAATCCAAATCTTCAAAACAGTTGAAGACCACACAATGTTTACCAAAGCTCTGGGAAACAAAAATACTGTTTTAATATAGTTCTCCACAAAATAGACTCCATAAAAATTCGACTGCCAGAGTAAGACAGTATTTCTATTTAGTTTTTGAGAGAAAAATAGTATAAAAATGAGTTATATACCAGGTCTAGAAGGGAAACCAGAGCAGCATGAGAAACTATTTCTCCCCTCCTCCCACACTAGGAAACATTTAGCTCATACTGTCTTCTGGGTAAAATCAGACAATTGGCTTAGTGCGATCCCAAGTCCTTTTCCATATTAGGCATTTGAAATGTAGTTGATAGAGTGTATCACTTAATGGATGCATTGGTAAATACCAACCACATTCGACTGCAGGAATAGTGTAGACTTAAGGTGCAATTAAAATGAGAGATGCTGGATGCAGTAGCTACTTACTTTTGCTAGGTCCTTAACAGTCTCAGTTTTTCCTGTACCTGCAGGCCCAGCAGTGCAGCCTCCCAGGTTGAAGTACAGTGCCTCAGAGAGAGAGAGCCAGCATCTTTCTGTGAGGGGAGTGATGACCAGCCTCGGAGCACAACCCAAGTACTCATAGCCATAAACAAAGCTGGTGTTTGCTTGAAGAACGTAACACAGTTTCTGCTTCCCATTCCATTTATACCGCAAATGTCTGAAAGTAAAACTCATACATTATTTGAGCAAAAAATATTTTTCACATAGAGAAACAGTCATTTCTTACCCCCTCATATTAAGAAGCAGTAATTAAGCATCTCCCAACTGAAAAGAAAGCCCAGGGCCAGAAAGATTCTGCGCAGAATACTACCAGACACTCAAAGAAGAACTAATGCTAATATTTTTCAAATTATTCCACAAGGTAAAATGGAAGGAACATTTCTAAACTTTTTTTTATGAAGCCACCATTGCCTTGATAGCAAAACCATACCTAGATTAAACAATAAAGAAACTATAGAATGATATCCCCTTATAAACATAGATTCTCAATAAAATACTTGTAAGCCAAATTCAAGAACACATCAGAAAGTGTCACCCCTGCGATCAAGTTGGCTTCATTCTGGAGACACAGGGACAGTGTGGCATGTCTAAATCAATAATTATAGTCCATCAAATAAGAAAAAAAATCATAAAAATTCATCATCTCATTAGGTACAGAAGAGTCTTTGTGAAAATCTGACATGCCTTTATGAGAAAAGTCCTAGAGAGGCTAGGAACACAAAGGGCACAATTAAACTTAATAAGGCAAATTCATATCAAGCCCACAGACACCATCATCCTAAAGAGACAAAAATCCAAAGCATTTCTACCAAAATCAGGAACAAGACAAGGTTGCCCAATTTTTACCTATTCAACACAGTGCTTGAGGTCTTAGCTAGACCAATAAGACACTGGAAGGAGATTAAGGGGTTACAAATAGGAAAGTAAGAAGTAAAACAAAAATCCTTATTTATAGATGCTATGGTTGTGTACATCAAAGACCCTAAAGATTCCACCAGGAAACTTCTACACCTGATACATCCCTTCAGCAAAGTATCAGGATACAAAATGAAGACATGGAAACCAGTAGCTTCCTATCTATAAACAATGCATGGACTAAGAAAGAAATCATGAAAACACTATCTTTCATACTTGTACAGTCACTTTGAAAATCAATTTAGCAGTTTCTCAGAAAATTGGGAATAGTTCCTACCTCAAGACCCAGCTATACCACCCCTGGTTATATACCCAAAAGATGCCCTTCCATCCCACAAGGACACTTGCTCAGCTATGGTCATAGCAGCTTTATTTGTAGTAGCCAGAAACTGGAAACAACCTAGATGTCCCTCAACTAAAGAATGGAAAAAAATGTTGTACATCTACACAAACGAACACCATTCAGCCATTAAAAACAAGGACATCATAAAATTTGCAGGCAAATGGACGGAACTAGAAAATATCATCCTGAGTGAGGTAACCCAGACCCCGAAGGACATGCGTAGTATGTGCTCACTTATAAGTAGATTATATATATATATATATCAACCTACTCCAGTGCACCCTATGTGCACAGGAGGAGTTGGTCAACACAAAATGAAATCTGTATTTTTTTCTGTGCTTTTGTTTTGTTTATTATTATTGTTGTCTTATTGTTTTTGTTTGTTTGTTTTGCTTTTTTGAGAGAGAGGAAAAGAACAAAAAGTTAGGGGGGTAGGGAAGTTGGGGAGGGTCTTGGGGAAGGGAAAGAATATGATTAAAATATATATTGTATGAAAATAATAAAGCAAACAAATCAAAGTATTAAAATAAGTGGAAATATAAAATTTACTCAGGACTGTATTAGATATTAGAAATTATAAGGTACAAACTTATAATAATCTAATAATCCTTATACATCTTCAACAGTTTAGAGCTGTTTTGCTCTTGAGCCACACATGGAAGCCAAAACAATCCAGAATTACTAGGATCCTTACATAGCTGCTCGGTCCCACCTTTGAGTGGCTCCTTCCCTCCTTCCCCTTGCAGTTTATAGTATGATATAGTAATCTGTTTGTATATCCTTATTTAAACCTCTAATTCCCTTCTGGAACAGCAGAGAAGATTATGAAAAATATTAAAATAAAAGAGTCAATTGTCAAAATAAAATTTAAGATAAAAGCAACTTACAAGTATTTGTATGCTCTCACCCTGCCAACTCTTAGATGGGAGGACCTGTAACCATAGGGAAACCCAGAAACCCTTTTCATTTCATGTCTGAGACCTGTGCTCAGTCTCATCCAGCAGAGGTAGCAGCTTTCTACAGTCTTTCCTGACTCCGTTTCTGAGTTGGCAAGCCGCCTAGAAACGTTCTGTGAGTTTCTTCCACTTTGTCTGTTCTACATTGATAGCTCAGGAGAAAAAGGGGCACCAGGGAGACCTCTCATTACCTCTGTTTCCAGGTTCAGTGACAACAGACAGAACACACGTAGCGTCATCACTGCAGAAAGGCAAGGCACAGAAAAACAGAAGAGGAGGGGCAGAGGAAGCCAGGGGTCCAGGACCATATGCTTAGAGGAACAATGAATTCTTGAAGTGCAAACCAGTTTGCATGAGGAAGTTTGAAGCAGAGAACGTAATGGTCTGTATGGAAAGATGTGTAATATAGTCATAATTTTTGGCCTCTTACCTGGTCCACTCAAAGTCCTGGATGCTGAAGATCTTCTTAACTAGCACATCCGACATGATGTCTCTGCAGTGGACACAGATGATCAGTGTTGCTGCCAGCATGGTTTTCGTGCGCTGGTTGCTAGTATTCAGTGTGACCAGCACCGCAATATCTTCCAGATGACGCAGCAAACGGGCTTGGACTGCCTCTAGAATTTCTCTTGGATTATAACTCATAAAACCTTTCAAACAGTCATTATAAAACATAATCTGGATCTGAGAAAAAAAGGGAGGGAAATACACGTTAATAGAAGCATATAATTTTATTTTAATTAGTATTTGTCTCCATGAATTCAGTGTTATAGGTATAGAGGGAATGACCGATGTGGGAAGGAAAGCACATATACATTTGAAAGCTGAAGACTGCATTTTGATTGATGCTTACGACTTACTAAGATTTTTAAATCTTAGATTTTTAAAGTCCATTTTATTTTCGATGGCTTCATACATGTACATGATGAGTTATAGACATTTTACTTGCCAGCACCCACCTCTTTCCTACTAAAGCCCCTCTTCTTCCTCATGTGCCTGTGTCCCCCAGTGGATTTAATTAGGGCGGTGTGCAGGAGAAATGGTGGAGTGCCCAGCCTTGAGTGGGTCATCTATATCACCCCCTCCAAGGCTTGGGAAACATCAAGGAAGTAGTGCAGAACGTGCGAGAACCAGAGGATGGGAAGGCGTGCTGCAAATAAAATGTCCTCTGAATATGACATGGCCCTCATGCCTATGAACTCACAGCATTGCTGCAGCCATGCTTATCTGCATAAGACCACGCCCCAAGACCACGCCCCCAAGCCTATGCTCATTCCATCGCGGGAGGGGAAGGGCTACTGAGGGGCATCCCTCCTTGAGGGAGTCCTCACAGTTAATGGTGGTTACAGGAAAGCATGGCCCTTGCTTTTAGCTGTATAGCCAGTCACACATTGCCCATGCTCCAGGAAATAAGTCTTACATTCTTAAATACATGATCGTTAAACTAAAACCTGAGCACATTCACAAGGCTAGAAAAACCCCAAATTAGTGTTGCCTTCTCCACGAGTCTCTAGTGTAATACTCCTAGCACAAAATGGTTACATTTGTAGTTTAAAAAAAATTATGTAACTTCTATTATCTGATTCATCTGTCAGATTCATTCTTCCCAGGTATCTGAGAGCTGTGCAGCCCGGCTAGGTTAAGATCGGGCTGTCTGTGGACATTAACAGAGGGGAATCAACAGGAAAACCACAAAGTTTGTAAAATCAGCCTGTTGTCTAGAGAGTATCTTTTGGAACAAGGTCGTGTTTGGAGTCACCATGAATTTACTTTGAGCTGTGCTGAATTTGAAGCACTTCTTTAAAAAACATATAAACAGAGCCATGAAGTTATAAAAATGGGAATAGTTAGCATGGAGGAGACACATTGTGGCGATATTTTTCCAGAGAAAGGTTAAGAAGACAGATGGTAGAAACTTGGGGCGTTAATCAACATTTTTCTTTTCTGCAGGTAGCAGAAATTAACTTTTAAAAATACATTTCTTTTAATTTTGTGAGCTTATAATATAGTTATATAATTCCCCCTCCCTTTCCTTTCCCTCTAAACCCTCCCATAGGCTTCTCCTTGCTCTGTTTCAAATCCATGGCCTCTTTTTTTTCATTAATTGTTGTTAATATTTAAATGCGTATAAATATGTGTATATATATGCACACATATTAGGAATATAGATATAAACATTAGGAATGCATATACACATTGGGAAAAAATATACACACACACACACACACACACACACACACACACACACCACACACACACACACACACACACAGATACAATCTGTTCAATCTCTATACTATTAGTTGTATACTTTCAGGGCTGACCATTTGATGTTGGACAACCAATTGCTGTGCTCTTCCCTGGGGAACAGTGCTTGGCAACCAATTTGATTAAGATGTGGTAGGCTCATCATGTGGAGGGAATTCTGTGGATCGTATTTTTAAAAAAAGTTCTTCTGATACTCTTAGGTTGAAATATGGTCCAGGAATACAGCTGTGTGAGGAGAACTCCAGGTGCCTTTGAGAACACGCCAAGAAAACAGGACAAGAGTTTTCTTCAAAACCACTGACCTGTCTGTGGAATGTGCCCTCATGTGCCTCCCAGATGCAGTGGGTAGGAGGAGCTCTGAATAAAGCAGGCTATTGTGAGAGACTGTAATCTACCTCATTTATCGGCTCCATTTCTCAAGGCCCCACCAACTTTAGAATGGTGACACATTTATCGATAGAAGAATTACTATATTTACTATATACCTTTAATATATTACTAATTTTTATATCATGGACAAATCTATATAGAAAAAAATCTCTTTGTGGACAACAATATGTAGTGCTATCTCATTGTCCCGTTTCAAAAATATCTTTTTATTCAGAGACAACTGTATACAGAGATCAAGAGACCTCTAGGTAATTCTAGAGAACTATAAATTACACCCTGGGGTGGGAAGTGAAGGTTGGGGAAGTCAGGCAGAAGTGCATTCAGTGACTTAATTAAAATCCACTCTAGACAATTCATCGTAAGAGCAGAATGCAGTTGCTGCTTACTATTAAGCACTCCTGGGTCACTAAGCTGGCAAGAGCTACTCTTAGGTCAGACTGGACTATGTGAATCTGTCAAACTACAGAAATGTATAGAGCCTCCTGTAATTTTGTCTCCTTCATAGAATCATTTTATACCAGCTTTTCAGCCTAAGACTTAGTCATGTGGAGAGCAAATTTTCTGTCCACGGTCCAAGGTGACCTTAATGAAGACTTGAGAATTGGGTGGGTCAGCCAACTTAAAACTGGGGACCTGTTTTTAACTAAGAGAACGGTAAGTCAAATACACTTTCTGTAATATTTAATAATAGTTACTTATGGCACAGGCTTGCTCCCTACATCTCTCTTTCCAGTTAACCAGTCTCCAGTGTTCACACTGACCCAAATGACTGACAGGCAATCCAGTTTCAGATTGGGTTAGTGACGTTGCTCATTGTTAGGACAAAATACCTGGCAAGAAGTAACTTAGTAAGGGGGGGATGCACTTGGCTCATGGTTTGTTGTATCAGGAAAAGGCATAGCGTGGGAAGAGAGAGCTGTGGGATCAGGGGCGTGTGTCTGTTTGCTCTCACAGAGAAAGAAGACGGAGCCAGCCAGGGCTACAAAACCCTAAGGCCTGCCTTCCACCCCCAATCCCTGGAGACCAGCTTCCTCCAGGCAGGCATCCAACACCTCTAGCTGGGTCCAAGTGCTCAAACACACGGTTGTGGGGTACATTTCCTGTACAAACCATGACATAGGTCTCTAGATGCCTTACAAATTAGGGCCACCCCCCTTTTCGTATGACTATTCAGTTTTTCTAGTGAAAGATCAAAGACACAAATAAAAAGTCACCTTCTCAACTTCTGTGGCTACTCTCTTACTTCCCATTCTGCCTCCCCTCCAGCCCCCGCCCCACTCCTCTGCTGTATTTGCCATGGGCTTGTCTTTCATCCATTCCTTAAATGCTTGGGACCCCTCTTTGGTCTTATTTCATACATTTTGCTGAGGGAGGGTTCAACACTTTCTTAGAACAACTGACAATTTTTGTTTTCTGTTATCACACTTTTCTAAATTTCCTCCTTTTGTCTTAAAATTGTTTATGTGCATATTCCATGTGCCTGCATGTGTACATGTGCACCACATGTATGCAGGGGCCATCATGAGAGGCGTCTTATGGAACCGCAGTTACAGAAGACTGTGAGCTACTATGTGGGTGCTGGGAACTGAACCTGAATCCTCTGCAAGGCAGGAAGTGCGCTTAATCCTCGAGCCCTCTCTGCAGGCTTCCTCTCTTTTAATCTCAAGAAAAGCAATCATATTCGCTCTACCAAGTATGCAGAACAATGGCTTCCTACAAAGTCACTCATGTCCTAACCCCCACACCTGTAAAGATGGCAAGAGAGACAGGGCAGATGTGACTAAGAATCTTGAGATGGAGGGACTGTTCTGGGTCACCTGTCACATGAATCCTTATAACTAGAGACTTTTTTTCTGGCTGTGAGCAGGAGATCGGACTGGAGAAGGAAGGTTGGAACATGACCAGCTTTGAAGATGGAGGAAGAGCCTGAGGTTCTGGTGACCATCTCTCTAGGAGCTGGTGGAGGTCAGAATTGAGATTTTTCTCTCTAAGAACCTGCTGACTCCTTGATCGCAGCAGGGACATCTTTAAGGTAACAAATTTAATAGTTTTAAACTACAAAGTCTGGAGTAACTTTTAACAGTAACAATAAAAAATGTGTTATAATATAACATAATATAATATAATTGATACCTTTAAGAAAATAATTTATGAGAGCCGGGTGTGGTGGCACATGCCTTTAATCCCAGCACTTGGGAGGCAGAGGCAGGTGGATCTCTGAGTTCGAGGCCAGCCTGGTCTACAGAGTGAGTTCCAGGACAGCCAGGGCTACACAGAGAAACCCTGTCTCGAAAAAACAAAAAAAAGAGAAAGAGAGAGAGAAAAGAAAAAAAAGAAAAGGATTATCTTAATTTCACATTATAATCTGAAATTTTTTAATTTTAAACTTTAAAAAGGTGAAGGAATTCTAAAATGAATACCAGTGCATTTCTGTAATAATTTTACTGTATTCATGATATCATTTGTATATCTATAAATATATCTATCTTGTTTTAAAATATATCTCAAAATAACCAGGATGTATCAGCACCCTTCATAATAACTCATTTTCCATATTTTTACTTTCCTAGCGCTGCAACTACACAATAAATCTTCTCTTCATGACTCAAGGTAACATGAACTCACCACAGTGATGACCACTTGCCCGGGATGTGACATGACCCAGTCGGAAAAAGTATGGTATTTCCAGTCTTCAATACCTTGAATTATAAATCTATAAGCCAAAAATACATTTATGTTATCCATAAAGGCTCCGTGATGATGCCGTTTAATGAGGAAACATTAACACTATTGGTGTTTTAATCTGACCACATGTTTATGAATAATACATACTCTTTAAGATGGTCTTCACCTGTCAGTAAACTTTCTACCTGGGTTAGTAGACATACAAGCTTAAAAGGAGACAGATATTAGCTTTGAATTACAATGTTATCAAGGAAAAGAAGCTGAAAATGCTATGTTCACAAATAATTTTTACAAGGGGCATCTTTCTGGCTCACCTATCACCCCAAGACAGAAACAGAGGCAAGGGAAAGCCAATGCATTTATAGTTATATCATGTGACTGCTAACAATCAGCTGTGTTCTAGAAACCTTGGGCTGGTTCTCAGAAAGTTAACAACAGCAAAAACTTAAAGTAGCTTTTCCATAAAGAGGAAGGAGAGAAGATGGAGTTGGGAGGGAGGGAGGCAGAGGAGAGCTGAGAGGGCCTGGGAGGGGAAAGCATGGGATCAAAATACACTGTACTAATACTAAGCTTTTAATAAAAACTTAGAGATGGGATGTAATTGTTCTAGTCCAATATGCTTTAAAAGCTTATACTCTGGGCTGCTTTCTTCCCTGTAAGTGGATGGTAATAACAGACTAAAGTACAAAAAGGAGAATCTTGAATACACTAAGTGAGGACTGCCAGTCTGCCAACCGTTGCCTAGTGTGTTCAAGGCCCAGTCTGTCTCTAGGACAGACACTTCTCACCTCCAGGTCTACACTGAGTCAACAAGCTGAGTGTGTAAATGTGGCACAAAAAGACAGAGGAGGGAACCTGAGGTCTTCTGCAAACAGGCTGGAGCTGGCTTGAGTTCAGGTATTGGCTGGTATTGGTGCCCACGAGTGCACAATGCACACCTGAACAGAGCAGTCCTCATGGGGTATTTGCGCTTCAGAAACAGTCAGTCTCTCCATCACCCACATGCCATGCTCTAATAAAGTCCACTCTGCATGTTCCTCTGAATATTTCACTTATATTGCTAGCTATGCAAGTTTTACATACTTATACACACACACATGCATGCATGCATGCACACATGCATGTGCGCACACTATATATATTTTTTTTCAGGATTTAAACATGGTACTCACTTCTTCAGCACATCAAACATGCTTTTCTCTACATTTACCATCCACTGTTCTACAGAAGCTCTTACACGGATTTTCCTATAATTTGTTAAAAAGTTATAAAAATTACTATAATGTTATAGATATCAACATTTCATTTATTTGAGCAACTTGTAAATTACATTCTCAACATACATATATTACTTATGGGGCTAAGGACTATATAATACTATGCTTTCTGGTTTTTATTGATTTTTCGCTTGGAAAACCACGCAGAAAAATACATAACTTGAGGGAATACTATCAAAAAATCAGCATAAAATTTCTATATAAAAATGAATGTAAGAGAGATGAATTGTATTATGAGGTTTTTTGGTTTTTTTTTTAGATTTTTCATGATTATTTTAAATACCTAAATTGGGCTGGGACTTTGTTGAGTAGGAAGACTTGGGTACAACACTGTTTCTCTCAATAAATAAAACTGTGTCAGGAGCCAAGTATTGGAGAGGAGAGACCCTTCTGAGGCTGCTACAGGATCAGTGTGACAGAAAGCCTGGGCTTGTTGCATTCACCTAAGAACCCACCACAGTGAAACTCAGGTCAGAACAATGACAACATCCTCAAGAAAGCAAAAGTCTGGTCCATCTGAAAAGTCAGATTCATGTGGAACAAAGTGCCCGAGGGTTGGCGCTTTCTTTTGTTTCAACTTTACATTAAAGTAGAAGTGAGTGAGAGCCACCAAGGTTGGGGGGGGGGGTGTATGGGGAGGCATGGGGAGGGGTGGAGGGATGGGAGAGGCTATGTTCACAAAAGGATGTTATCTTTGATAAAACTGGTTGCTTAGCAAATTTGTATGGAATGTTGAGATTTCAAAGCAGGGAGGTTGGGACAGAGGTCCTACGGTGGAAGCATTTGGTTGCAGAGTTCCTCCTACTTGGGCATCACCAGGCCTTCCCCTTCGGCAGAGATGAGCATCTTCACTGAGGGAGGGCCGACGTCCTGTTTCCACAGTAGAATGCGTCTGATGTTTTCAAAACATTTCACAAGATGAGGCTGCAAAGCAGAGCACACGCGTTAGTCACACAGCATGTCCTGGCAGAGTGCGGAGATAATACCGCGCAGGAGAGGAACAACGCCGTTACCTGCACGGATTCGGGATTTTTGCTGTTAGCTAGAATATCAAGAAGTTCATCGTTGCTGAGGAAGAAAAATCGCGGGAAACTCATTCTTTTAAGTTCAAGGTATTCCTGTCCAAAGCCAAAAGAAAGACAGCTAAGAACGTACGTCTTAGGAATCACATCCTCTCCTGACCTACAGAATGAAAGGTGCAGTGTGAAGACCAGTTCCAGCCACAGTTATACTCTATGCTCCATGAAAGCTAAAGTACTTCTTAGTAAGGCAAAAGTGTAATAAAGGGAAATGACACAGAAGTGACCTAACAGCAAGGAAACAACCAGGCCAGAGCTCTGCTGTGCTACATGTGCACCACACATGCACCACACATGTACCACACATGCCCTGCCATAATACACCACACATACCATGCCACACATACACCACAAATGTTCTGCCATACATGCCCTGCCACAATACACCACACATGCCATGCAACACATACACCACACATGCCATGCCACACATGCACCACACATGCCCTGCCACACATGCACCACACATTCCATGCCACACATGTACCACACATGCCACACAATACATACACCATCCCTACCCTGCCACACATACACCACACATGCCCTGCCATACATACACCACACATCCCCTGCCACACATATACTACACCTGCCCTGCCATACATATCTCACACCTGCCCTGGCACACATAAACCACACATGCCATACCACACATACACCACACATGCCCTCCCACACATATACCACACCTGCTGAAAGACTCCGAGAGGAGCCCCTTGCTCAGGCCTCAGGACAATAGTGGACACCCAAGAACTCATGATAGACCGAGCTTGTTGTAAACCACATGAGGCTTTATTTGGGGAAAGCCAGAGCTCTGGGGATGACTCATATCCCACACAGGGGTAGAGGAGTCGACCTTGAGGGGAAAGAGGTCCCAGTTTTTATAGGCCCTCAGGGGGGAAAGGAGAAGGGGGGAGTAGGGGATTTCCAGATCTAAACAATGTCTATTCTCAAGAAATAGATGGGTATGGGTATGGGAGGGGTACAAGGAAAGAGTCTGGTGCAGGTGTAGCAACTCAGGATTGGCTGGGCTGTGGTTGCTGGGGAGATTTTCTGACTCTTTCTCAGCAACCAATATTACAAACCTGGCAATGGGCTTCATCAGTGGGCACACACATGGGTTCAAGGAATGGTCAAAACACTGGTAAACACACAGGTTCAAGGAGTGGCCAGAGCATTGTGCACCTCTATTTTTCTAAATCAGTGAAGCTAGTTCTGCTAACAGTGACATTTATCTTGCCAATTTCAGGGCTTCTGTGACCTTTTACATTCTATCAGATCTTTCACTGCCATACCACACATACACCATACATGGCCTGCCACACCTGCCATGCCACACATACACCACATGCCACACCACACATACACTACAGATGCCACAACACACATACACATGCCACATCACACATATACCACACATGCCATGCCACACATATACCACACATGTCCTGCCATACATGTACCACACATGTCCTGCCATACATATACCACACATGCCCTGCCACACATATATCACACATGGCCTGCCATATCTGCCATGCCACACATATACCACACGCCACACCACACATACACCACAGATGCCACACCACACATACACATGTCACACTACACATACACCACAGATGCCACACCACACATACACATGTCGCACCACACATATACCACACATGCCATGCCACACATATACCACACATGCCCTGCCACACATGCACCAAACATGCACTGCCACACATGTACCACACATGGAATGTCACACATGTACCACACCTGTCATGCCACACATACACCACATGCCACACCACACATATACCACAGATGCCACACCACACATATACATGTCACACCACACATATACCACACATGCCCTGCCACACATGCACCACACATGCCCTGCCATACATATACCTCACATGCTTGCCGCTTTCTTTCCTATCTGTTCCCTGCATGAGAAGTCACCACCATAGAGAACACATTATTTCAGACGATCTTAAATTCTACTCCACTTAGCTCACCACATCTCAGCTCATCTTTCCAGTCTCATCTTTTGTTACAGTGACAGACAGGGCTGTCATCATAAGCTGACCTAAGATGTTCTTTTCTTCATCCTCCCCCATCCTGTTTCAGTCTCTCTTAGAGAAGTCCTCTGCTTTCAGTGACATGCCTCTCATTAAGGACCCAGTACACCCTCTTCAGCTATCTCCTAGCTGCTGCCCATATCTGCCCACCTTCTCAGAAGTTTGGAAAAGACCATTTATAGACTCAAGGTTTCTACTTATCTTTCAGCCTCCTCTCATGCTGCCATGGTCCCTACAGGATCTTTTGGGAGCAGGTCGGTACTTCCAAAGCCCAATTTTGACTTGGGTGATTTCACTTTTGTTCCGACCCTAAGTGACCTTGTATTTTCCTTTACTCTGTATCCTGCTCCTTAATATCGAAACTGCCGAAGTTTCAGCTTATCACTCCTCTTTACCCATGATGCTTCTGGGCTATTTGATACAAAACCACTTGCTCTTTAGCTGGGACAACTCTCCAGCAAGACCCACATACAGAAGCCACACTTATCTGTGAGCCTGGAACTCTGGGGAGCTAGGAACCTTTCACATTCCTAGGAGACAGCGCCGTGAGACTGGGGCAGCCGATGTGGTAAGTGAGGAGCAATGGACTGCTAACTATGCAGGACACGTGCCTAAGGGAGGTCTGCCCGCCAGAGGCATGAGTCGCATTCTGAACAGGATGGGGTGACATTTCATCACTTCCTAGACAGCTCCTAATTTAAGACTTTCAATCATTTCTAGACTTTCCTATTTAAATATCTTTAAATCAGAAAGGACCACGAGTGGTGGAAAACCGGAGAGGGATAACCATGGACAAGGGATTCCTTTCTGGCCAGCTTACAAATCTCAAGGCATCTACCCCAGCTGCACTTATCATCTTAATAATGGTAGGGCTAATAAAGCCATTGCCCTTTGCGAAGGATTAAGTCCTCTGCCTGTGCCAGCTCTGGCACTTCAAATGCACCACCACATCCAGCATAATGCTTGCTTAAGCGGAAAGGAAATGTGGGCACATGGAAAGGCTTGGTCCTTTGCTTGAAGGTTATTTGTTTAATCTGCCCATGTTTTCTTTTGCTAGCACTTCCATTAAACCAAAAAAAAAAAAAAAAAAAAATGGCCGCAAGAATTAGAACAGCCGCCAACTGGGACAGCAGAGAGGACAGCCTGCCCTCCAGGAAGACTCTGCAGTTCTCAGGGCACTGCTGCCCTTGGGTGCCATAGTTTACCTCAAGACTCTTCTTTATGCTTTCAAGATGGCTGTTGCAACTCTTCAGAACGCCGAGAATCCCCGTGCTGATGGTTATATGTAGGGCGTTGAGCTTGTTCAGTACCCGAGACATTATTTCTTTCCACATGACGAGCACCTGGGAGAAGAGTTTGGCTTCCGCTGCAAGCTGTCTTTAAAAACAAAACTAAACGTGAATACATGCTGTGGTTGGTATCTATAATACTGCTGAATTCATGAATATGACAATTCCACATGCTTTACCTGACTGGACAGCAGTTTATTTCTATTTTGTATAAGCAGCATATATTCAAAGAAAAAAAAAAAAACAACCCAGGATAGATTAAACATACAATTATCATTTATCACGATTTAACTTAACAGAAAGTAGATATATAAAAATTCTATATAAATTAAATAAAAGCTGCCTGTGCCTTAGAGATGCTACAGTCTGGGTCTTGAACTCCTCCTGAAGCCAGTGTGTCCCCGGCCCCAGAGACTGTGAACATTTAGGAGATGGGCCTACTAGGATGAACTTAGGCCACTGGGGGGTGACCTGGAGGAGATACTGGAAACTCCAGCCTCTCCCCCACATCTCTCTGTTCCTAGATATGGCACCCTGAGGAAGAAGTCCTCTGTCACTTGCTCCTGCTGTGAAATACAGCCCTGCCACATATCCAAAGCAACCAGCCAAGCAAACATGAGTGGAAGCCTTCCAAGTGTAGCCAAAAGAAACCTTTCTTATTTGCACACTGATTAAACTGGATATTATGTCACAGTTGAAAGCTAACACACAAAGGAGCTGCAATGGAAGCCTGGGGGACTCTGGGGAAGCCCCTAGCATCTAGGATTTAAAGGGACAACACTTTGAAGTGAAGGCAGAGGAGACATGCAGCCTAAAAGCAGGACTATATATCCCAGTGTCGATAGTAAAAATTCAAGCTCTGTAGATGTTTACCCAATCTTAGCTGTTAAGGAAATGAAGGCAAATGCCACCCACCTTATAGAACTTTTCCTTTATAGAATAATCATCATTTCATCCATTGGCTAAAAAGAATCAAAGCCCATACATTGCACAAACCACTAATATCCGAGTCTGTTCCCGCTGCTGGTGAGTTGAGTGAAGGGATATTTTCAAGAGCTGTACTGTCTTTCACTCTCTCTGCTCACTTGAACTTCCCACCCAGATAGCCCAAGCCTGATTCAAATTCTCCACGGCTTGGTAAAGTCTTCCATTCAGCTACGATCACCTCGAGTCCTCTTTGCCTCTTGACTGCCCTCTGGAATGGTAGGTATCTATGAGATACCTCTGGCTTTCCCCTCAGCAGGCGCTTACAGTGCCACTCCCTGCTTCTTCCCAGCTGATCTCGTACAACCAATTTTCAATCTCCAATTATAAGTGTTACTCTTCAGGGTTTTATTTTGGAGGGTGGGGTGGGGAGTTGCTAACTGATATATGGGTTGAAGATCTTTGTAGAAAGCCCCAGTTTGGAAACATCTGTCACCACTGTCTAACTTGTTATTTTTGTCTTCAGAACTCTCCAGGGAAGAGACCTTCGGTTTTGCTATTCCCATACTTCAAGGCTGCATATGTTAAACTCTCCAGAGAACCTTCCACCATTATCCTGCTCTTCATTCTGGGTGATGGTGTTAAGTGCTTCTGTAACTCAGCAGAAATATCATGGAAGACACTTGAACCCCCATGCCCAGGCACCCTTCCCGTCTCTCTGGAAGATTCTAAGGCAGCCCTCCAAGGATTAATGACTCTCACCAATTCTTTTTGGAACTCCCCTCTTTGATGAATCTCTGGTTGTCTTCCACTGGTTTTGGCCTTGTCCTTCATTTGTTACAGGTTTATTACTGATTCCATTTTTTTCTTTCCTTATACATACACTAAAGACCTCAATGTCTCCTAACTAAAGACTCCTTCCCTACGCTAGCTAATTTGGTAAAAGAACAACCATCTTGTTTCTTTATTGATAAAAAAACATCTTTAGTAAGAAGTAGTTTTAAAGTCTGAATTTAAAGGTTCACGTTGTGGTAATGATAAAGGGCCCGCTCCTTAGGTGTGGGTTTACCCTCGAGGAGTTCAGAACAACTGGCTGGGACAGTTCCGAACCGTAACTATGAGTTAGCAGTAGCGCCAAGCATCCATACAATGAGGACTATAGATGTGTAACAAGGTCAGTTTCGCTCCCTATACATCTATACTTCACTTAAACAGTTCTCACCCGTAACTTCTGAAAGTTCGCCTTTGTTCCTAAAATAGGGTTCAGAGTAATTAACCTGATCGTGGTTTTCGACAACTCAACAGGCGTTCCAACTGCATATGCCATCCCTACTCACTCCAGAGTGGCGTCTGGGATTTACTCTCAGTCCTCTACATTCTGCCTGCATAGCTCATTTGTCTCCATGTGAGTATTCTAAGCACCTTAAGAAGCTCGAAGCCGGGCGTGGTGGTGCATGCCTTTAATCCCAGCATTCGCGAGGCAGAGGCAGGTGGATTTCTGAGTTCGAGGCCAGCCTGGTCTACAGAGTGAGTTCCAGGACAGCCAGGGCTATACAGAGAAACCCTGTCTCGAAAAACCACAAAAAAAAAAAAAAAAAAAAAAAAAAAAGATGCTCGAAGCCAATTAATCTGCGTGCTGTTTAATGAAGTGGGGAAATGTAATGTTTACCCAGTGCCAAGCCCTATTCTATCTGGTGCAAAGTGAGCTAGTCTCACCTATGGATGCCACTAAAAAGCAGCTTTCTTTTTCACATCCAAACCAGACTAGTCTTCCAGAACTAAAGAGACACATAACATTATGGCTTAAGAATTGTAATGTTCTGATGCATCTGAGGTTCTTTTTTTTTTTTTAAATAGTTTTATATTAGCAATTAAGGGAATTAAGTTTTCAAGTGTAAGATGATTCTTGAGTGATCTATGAATGAGAAAATAATTATGGTGGTCTAACGGAGCCATTCCTGGGGTGTCTATGGTGCTCTGGCCACTTTCCTATTGCTGGAACAAAATGTGTGACTAAAACCAATTAAGGAAGGAGGGGTTTCCTTTGGCCAACAGTTCGTTTGTGTGTGTGTGTGTATTTGTGCGCATGTGTGCGAGTGCACGTGTGTGCATGTGCATGTGTTGGTGTGCTGTATTCCACCAGGATAGCTGGAGGAGGAGACCAGATGCTCGCACAGTAGCCACAGTCAGGAAGCCAAGAACAAATAGGATGTTCCACAGGCTACACAGCCTCAGTGCTTACACTCAATGATCCATTTCCTCCTGCAAGGCTCCATATTGCCTAAAGGTTCCCCAGTCTTCCTACATAACACAAATCGCTTAGGATCAAATATTCAAACACATGACCAATAGGAGATGTTTCACATTTAAACCACAGCTGATGTTCATTCATTGAAGATAATCATTTCTGGAAGATTATAGGAGTTAAATTCCTCATTTTTAAAAAACCATATGTATATATTTTTTTCTTACTTTTGTATTTCTAAAGACTGAAAGATTGGTTCAAGAGAAAGCCAAGTTCTTTGACAGGTCACCCATTCGTCAATGGTCTGAGAGAAGAGGGTTAAGTTTTGATTCCATTTAATCACAAGTTGCTACAAAAGAGGAAAAAATCCACATGTAACAATTACAATACATGAAATGACTCCCTAACAATCACATAATAGAAATTGATGTGAGGCAACTGACACAAAACTCCCGATAAGGAGTCACACAAATGAGGACAGAGCTGGCTCTGCCCAGTTCTCAGATGTTCCATTCATCCAATTTTCTCCTAGGTTACATGATAGACAAATCTTTTTTTGTAAAACTTGCACTTATACCTAAAATTAACATATGTAACATGCACAGATTATAAAATTAACATGAGTGAGCCACTGAACAATTTCTGTCATGGAACAATAACCAGGTGTTTGGTAGGCACACTGTTCTAACCCCTATGTCAAGCCTGTCATATGTATACATATGTTCATGTATACATATGCACATAAAATCTCTCAGTCTGCCTATCTCTGCTTCAGGAGACCAGGGTTAAAGATGGGTACCACCATCCTGCCTAGTGGGCTTCATTTGGAAAATTCCATAGTCTAGATCTTTTTTCTAACTATTACATTTCTAAAACTAGTGAGAAACTGGTTAAAAATTGATAATAAATACATTGCTTATTTACAAACCAGCAGATAAGCTCATCCCCACTGATCCCCAGAGAGGCTTGCTTTTAACTCACATATGCTTGTCTTAGCATTTGCCAGCATTCTGTATTACTCTGTACTTGCTTCCATATGTATTAAAGTATAACCGATAGAGTAGAGTATAAATGACATTGGTCGATTGATTGGTTGGCTGCTTTTAAAGACAGGGTCTTATTGTGTAGCCCTTAGTGGCCCGGAGCAAGCTGGGTAGCTATGGCTGGGTAGCTATATCTGTGTAGCTATGGCTGGGTAGCTATATCTGTGTAGCTATGGTTGGGTAGCTATATCTGGGTAGCTATGGCTGGGTAGCTATATCTGGGTAGCTATGGCTTTGAACTCGCAGAGAATGAACTGCTTCTATTTCTGCAAGTGCCAGAACTAAAGGCCTAATTTGCAACTTCCAATTTTTATTTTAATAAAGGCATTTAGTGCACCATGCATTCTCACAAGGCTTTATCTAACTGCAACTAGGTCAAATAGGTAACTTTGTTCTTGCTGCCAATTTCTAAAGTAAAAAAAAAAATGTTAAATTATATTTCTTCGATCTCATTTTAGGTTGAGTATGGTTTCTGTTTTATTTTCTGTTGTTTGACAATATAATCTACTCTCTCCTTGTAATCCATTCTTTTCTCTTTAGGGCCCACCTGAATGATACTGTCCCTTAAATGTTTTTCCTATGTACAAATAATATGAATGCTATTGGTTGAGCACATACCTTTCTATGACTCTCTCTAATCTATTCATATAGAGGTACACATCGGTATACCCATTACATTAAACTTTTATTGAATAGTCTATCAGTACATATCTGATTAAGTTTATTAAGTTTAAAAATTAATTTTATGTAAGTTATTAGATTCAGGGCTACCAGCTATGAGTTACAAGAAACTGGTAAAGGCATATTTTGTGGGAGTATTTTTCTATCTCATCTAAGCTTATCTTACCCATCCAAATTAAATTTTGATGTTTCCTCATAAATAATAAGTACCCCTATAAAATTATTTTTAGTGTTCACAGTATTAAATATTCTATCTTCTCTGTAAACATATTAAAGATTCATATAATTGAGAATCAAATATGAGTTTGCAGAAAGAAAAGTTGAACTGATGGACTGAGGAAAATGAAAACACTCCCAGGGCTTTGCCCACAGCGGTTACCTTAATTGGCCTGAGGTAGGACGATCCTTTGATTGATGCAAGGATGGCCTGGGAGTCTTCCAGCTGGGTTATCAAGTCGTCAGTGGAGGAGATGATGAGGATGGAACGGCCCTCTGTGAGATGAGGGACCAGGTGCAAGGGAGTCGTGTTCCAGAGATCGATGATCTTAAACAGCATTTTTTCAAGAGCAGCTTCGTTAGTTGCCGAGATTGATATTTCATTTATTTTCCGTTCATATGGAAACAGCTGAAGTGAAGAGATTACTTACTATCCAAGGAAGCAAATACTTCCCAGGGCATCTAAAATGGAACACTTAAACCCATCTCTTGAAAAGTGCAAGGAACTGAAGACCTGATGCTGGGGAAGTTAACCCCAGGGTCCATGAGGTGACGGAACTCTGTTGTCCACTCCAGCCATTTCACAAGCTTCCTGCTCAACCCGAGTATCCTTTTCCTCTTGTCCCAGGCAGGGTGAAGAGTTTGTGTGTGCCTCGAATATGTGCAGACAACGCCATTCCCTTCAACTTCCTTTCCTCTGCACTAATCCCTGTCTTTGCTACTTTGAAGTGAGCTTTTTCTTTCTACAGTGTATCTTATAGCAGTAGAGTATTGACTCAAGAGAGCAACCTGGAGGACTCAGAGTTCTATAGCCTCTTTTGCTTTCCCTAGGACTAAGGGTGTTTTGTTTTGCTTTGTTTTTTTAATGCATTAGTGAAATAGATAGGCCTTCCTCCCATGTATAGTGACTTCAAGTTCCCTTAAACTCTTGACAGAAAATCGTTAAGATTCACTCACCGGACTAGAAGGGACTCAGACAACTTCTCAGTCTCTACCTTTAGAATCATCTGTCTGGGATCACTGTTTTTATCTCTTATTAGAAAACCGAATCTACCACTACTCCTATACATAAGCTCTACAGGGCTGAGAATGAGGTTTAGTCTCTTGGTTTTGCTAACGGATCACAGTGGGGACTATGAACCAGAAAATGACTGATGTTCACATCTGTTATGCATTACCAACGATGGCATGCGGGGCTGGAACTGACTAGGAGTCCTTGTGGACTGAGCCAATAGCACTGAGAAAGAAGCTTGCTTTTGAACATCTATTATTCAGCTAACATAGACTAAAAAGCCATAGAACTATCTAAAAGTTTTATGCTAAAGATAACCTTTCCTGCCCAATATACTTGAGATGGTTATCCATCCCATGATCAGCTTCCAAATGCTGACACCATTGCATACACTAGCAAGATTTTGCTGAAAGGACCCAGATATAGCTGTCTCATGTGAGACTATGCCAGGGCCTAGCAAACACAGAAGTGGATGCTCACAGTCAGCTATTGAATGGACCACAGGGCCCCCAATGGAGGAACTAGAGAAAGCACCCAAGGAACTAAAGGGAACTGCAACACTATAGGTGGAACAACAATATGAACTAAGCAGTACCCCGGAGCTCTTGTCTCTAGCTGCATATGTATCAAAAGATGGCCTAGTCGGCCATCACTGGAAAGAGAGGCCCATTGGACTTGCAAACTTTATATGCCCCAGTACAGGGGAACGCCAGGGCCAAAAAGGGGGAGTGGGTGGGTAGGGGAGTGGGTGGGCGTGGGTATGGGGGACTTTTGGTATAGCATTGGAAATGTAAATGAGCTAAATACCTAATAAAAAATGGAAAAAAATCCAGACACAGACATGTGTAAGACAAAACTTGAGCCATGTGAATCTAGTCCCGTCAAGTCTTTATGATCAAAGCTTAAGGGACAAAGAGGTGAGTCTTCAGTGATACTGTGGCAGTTTTAGAAGGATGTCAGTGCCTTTAATGAATTATCTCTTGTTACCTTAGAGCACAAAGTCTCAAAAGTGCAAACAAATGATCGGCTATGGCAGGACAGCTTTTTTTCCTTCTAATTTATGGCATGCTTTTCACACAATAAGCTTGTACTTCTCAGACAGAACCTTGCCATATAACTGCATAACACTCTATATAACTGCATAACATTCTATATAACTGCATAACATTCTATATAACTGCATAACACTCTATATAACTGCATAACACTCTATATAACTGCATAACACTCTATATAACTGCATAACATTCTATATAACTGCATAACATTCTATATAACTGCATAACACTCTATATAACTGCATAACATTCTATATAACTGCATAACATTCTATATAACTGCATAACACTCTATATAACTGCATAACACTCTATATAACTGCATAACACTCTATATAACTGCATAACATTCTATATAACTGCATAACATTCTATATAACTGCATAACATTCTATATAACTGCATAACACTCTATATAACTGCATAACATTCTATATAACTGCATAACATTCTATATAACCTTACAAGCAGGTGGCTGCATTCATTAGGTTTAAGACATCCCACAAAATCTTTCAGCATGACTCTCATCTCCTGGCCGAGTACAAGAAGTGTAGGTTTTTGTAAACTTACATAGGCTGACCAATCCTCCCTTACTAGGACCTCTCAGGAGTTCACTGGGGTTTGCCACAAGGTTGTCTTCTCCCTGGCTCTGCCATTAAAACTTAGAGAGAAGTGCGATGCTCTGGCCCTGGGCTGTGGGCCACTTCATCATCCGCAAACCTTACTGACTTCTCTTCATGTTCACTAATTTGGACCCTCTAAAATCTGTAGCAGACCTCCTTTTTAAACTACCCATCATATTACTAAGTCAAGGATGGCTTAGAGGCATTTCATTGGGGGGGGGGGGCACAGGACACTGTCTCAATCAGGCCACCAGCTGGCCACCTGTAATGCCTTAACCTGACTTATGCATGAGTAGTTCCAATTATCCAAGACACGGCAATTAAGACACTGGAGGTGTCCTAGATTTTCAGCAAGTTAGTTCGAATGAACTCAGCTGTTATCGCTGACCCTCGTCTCCGATGAAGTGCTCTGTAGTGCAGAGATCCACTTAGGAGGAGCTGGAGCAAGCCAGGAAATGTATGCAGATGAGGTGACCAGGAGAATGCAAATGTTATTTCAAGGAAGGAGCTGAAAGAACAGAGCTGCCAATTTCTGAGCCAGGGGAGGGCAGGAGGAGAGGAGAATTTTGGAGGTGGATAATAAAAGGCATGTGAGTTTACTGAATGGAGCTTGAGCAAACGAATGGAAACCTGAACAGGAGTATGACCAGATGCACTGGGAGTTCAGGGGGGGAACTGAGAGACTTCAAACAGTCTGAGTTGAAAAACTCTAAAATTCCTTCAAAGAATTTCCCATATTCCTCCTTATGACAGAATTATGGTTATAATATGCTGGCTTGTGATTACCAAAAATTAAACGTAAATGGGAGTTCTTACAGGCTAGCAAAGAAAAACCCAACGTTTTACATACTATAGCTTCTCATTTGCTTTGTTATCTTTTTGAGACAGGATTTCATATAGACCAGGCTGGCCTCAAGTAGGCTATGCAGTCAAGGGTGACCTCAAACTTCTGACCCTCCTGCCTTTACTTCCAGAGTGCCGAGAGTACAGGTGTGCGCATGTGCAGTCCTAGGACTAGAACCCAGGGAACAGAAGGCTAGACCAGCTCTCTACAAACTAGGTCACCTCCACAGCTCTATATAACAGAGTTTTGTGGGGAATCCAACTGTGACTGATTTGGCACTTCAAACAAAATATCATTATTGGTAAGGCTATCCTAATAGGTTTGTAAATACATGTTCACTGTGTATAAAATAAACTACAGGCACTTGATATTTCTATTCCTATAAAATGTCATTTCTATAAGAATAAGCATGTTAAAGAATGATGTCTGTCACATAAAAAGAGTGTTATTGCTCTCTCCCTTCAGTAATGAAGGTAAAAATGAAAGCTTGCTCCCTCTTCCACTGCAAGTGATATCTCTGACTCCCCAGTGGCCCAGGCACTTGGCCAACTGCCCTGCTTTCTAGTTTATGTTCGTGGTAGGTTTCCTTGCCCATAATTAAAACCAACCCCTCATGATTCAATGTGTTCTTTTCAACTACTTGTATTTACCTTGAGAGCTAGAAGCTTCTCTATGGAGAGGTTTTTATTGAGAGAGGTTGACCTTCCAGTGATGCCTTGCAGAGTCTCCCAGTGTCGAGCCTTGAGGCAGGCGTTTCCCAGGGCTGTGATGATTGGCAGCTCTTGTCTGAAGTCTAACACTGACTGTTTGAGCAGGGGTACCATATCGTTCTTAGGTAAGCCTGTAAATACCAGAACGTGTGTAGACTTACACTTTGTTCACATTTTTTGACCAGACAACCTCAGGCAGCGAAATTGCCTTGCCTCTGGTGGGTAGGAAGCCTGGAGAAGCACACATTACCTTTTTCCAGTACAATGATTATATGCAGCCACTTGGAGACGTTGTTCTTCACTAAATCGATATCAATGCTTTGGAGAGTACAGTTCCTCCATTCCCAGAAATATTTCCCCCACTCTTCTTGCGCTTCCCATAATAATTTCCTCAGCATCAGGTCACACTCAATTTCGGAGATTTCTGACAACACTATATGACTCATCTCGTTCGTGTTGATAGCATTCATACGGAAATAGGCTTGATCATAGTAGTTCTGGTAGTTTGAGTAGGTTTTCACTTTTAGAGTCAAGCTTTCAGCTTCTGCTTCGAGAGACTGCACGATTTCCTTGGCTTTTGGTATTGGAGTACTGGCGGCCAGCAGGAGAGGAGTTCTTATCTAAACCATCAGGGAAGCAGCCAGATCATTCAGAATACAAAGGTGTTTTACTGGCAACATCTTTAGTAAAGAACCCACTTTTTTCATGACAAAGTGAATGAAAAGTGAATATTACCATTTGACTCAAATGCCTAGAACTATTTTAGGAAAACTGTGTGTGTGTGTGTTCGTGCACGTGCGCACTCTCTCTCATGTGTGTCCACCATTTTATGGAGTTGTTGAAGAACTTTGCTGCCCTGTTCATCATATTCAGAGATGAAGAAAATGCTAAATTCCTGGTAGAATTACTAAAAAGGACATATGTGATCTTATGTCCTATTCGACTTCACAAATCATCAAAATTCTATTTGTGAATCTCATGGTATCTTAGCTTCTTTTCTGATGCTGTGATAAAATGCTGTGACCAAAGCAGCTTATAGAAAGAAGAGTTTATTCCGGTTTACAGTTCCAGGGTGATAAAAACCCGCCACAGCAGGGAGTGATGACTAAAGTATCAGGCAGGGCAGCCAGAGCAGAAAGCTGAGCGCTGCTCACTCCCTCAAGCGCAGACAGGAGGCAGAGAGGGCAGAGCCGGAGGTGGGGTTGGGTGGGGGTGGGGGTGTCTGTGAGGCATTTACTCTGAAAGCCCACCCTCAGGAATGGACCTCCTCCAGTGCGGCCACACCTTAGTAACCAAACAGTGTTACCAACTGGGGACAAGGGCTCAAATGGAAGACATTTCTCATTTGCAGCACCACACAGGGTAAGTATATTTGGATTACATAATTTAGCTATGACTCCATAGAAAATGAATATATAAAAGCACAGTATTACATGAGACTAAGATAAAAATTTAAAAATATAAAAATAACTATAAAAATAGTAAAAAATTTAAAAAGCACTTACCTTATCTTTTAAGTTACTGACATCCACTCGTAGGCTGACAATATATGCTTCCAAACCGTTCTTGAATTTAGTGAGACTGGTTTCTCTATTCATGGCGACAAACTTCATGGATGTTTTTAGATGATTGAACTTCATGAAGATGATTTTGTAGATGGCGATCTGCTCTTCTGACACATTGATCTGGTAATGCCTCACAATGGAATACAGCTCAGAAATTGTGCAGAAATCCTTTTCTATTTCAGTCAAGCTCGAGAAAATGTCATCCAAAAAATTCAAATGCTCCACAAATTCTTCCAGTTCCACGGGCTCAGTGTCCAGTTGGTGCAGCAACGAGTCTAAAGTCTGCAAGGATTAGCACACTAGTGGTAAGTACGCAATGGTTTCACTATTTTGGGAAACCACTCTCTTCATTTCAGAAGGCTGACGTCTACAAGTGCAATGCCATACACTTGGATGTGCAGTGCTATACAAATTGGACAGGATCCTAAGTATGAAGCAGACGAGCATGATCCAGTCCTTCTATTGTGATCTCAAAGTGCTTGAGTAGATTTCATGTGTAATATACGTGTTATAAGGCATGCACAATACTTAAGGCTGGAATGGCCACCCTGACCGTTTATACAATAGACTCTCCAGTCAGTGGTCCTCTTTGATTGTGTTTACTGATTAGGTGTTATTTTCTCTACTTTGCATACAAGGAACCAAGTCTCAGATTAGTCTAAGATTAGGTATGTGCTAAGTTACAGAACTGCAATTCAGTGACCATCAGAGAAAGCTCTCCTTGCAATAGATGGCAGTTAACACCGAGATCCACAAAGGGTCACGGTGGAAAGCATGAGGAACTGTAAACGCTGATCACTATGTGGGACACCCATCACAACCCTTTCCTCAAAGCTTGGAGTTTTAGAGGTGAGGGGGCAGGGCTAGTGGGTGACTTCAGAGAAACGGTGTTTTCTGGACACAACAGGGCAGGTGCATCTACATCCCCCAGGGGCTGTAACAGAGTGCACAGGCCTGTACAAGGCCAAGCCTAAGGACACCTCAGCATGGAGAGGGGAGGTAGGCAGGCAGGAAGTCCCACCCCTAGCTAGGGAGCTACCAGTATTTGTTAGCTTTTGGAAGAGGGAAAGTCGGTTTTCTTTAATGGTTCCATCCAGAGTAGGCTCTAATTCCCAAGAGTTGCTGGGCAAAGCAGACTGGACCTTGACGGATTTAAGAGGGAGGGGAGGAGAAAATATAAATTTGTGGAGTAGGGATGTGGGGTGGATATCTGGGAGAACTTGGGGAAGGGGGTGAAAAGTATCAAATTAATTGTATGAAATTCTCAAGGAATTAATAAAAACATTATTTGGGGGAAAATGAATGAATATAACTTTAAGAGATGGTAAGAGGAGGCTCTTAAAAGATAACTCTATTGATGCATTGCATTGCCTAGCTTCCTAGCCCCATAATGGGCATGTTGCCTTCTTCTGCCCTGCTGTCTAACAGGATGTGACATTAGAGATGCTTAGGGAAAGGCACACTGTGAGCTCAAAGCAGCCAGTATTCCCAGCGACTGTTGCCTGTGCCCTGGACTACTTGCTGCTGGGCCCTACTTGCCCTTGGGGGTTGGAGGTGAGGTAGCACAGAGTCAACAACACAGACTCTGGGAGCAGGTGGGAAATGTCACAGCAAGCTCATCTGAGCACTGCTGCAAGCTCCTTTAATACCCTCCACCAGTGCCCCATTCATCCCAAGAAAGCATCTCTTCTAAACAGCAGTTCCTGATTGGCTGGCATTGGCTGGCACCACCAATCCTTGGTCTCTCAGGCAGTCCTAAATTAGGTACTCCTGTAGATGTTTTTTTGTGGCTACGTGGCCCCCGGTGTTTATATATAGGTGGCCCTCCCTACCGTCCCTGCTACAAGTCACTATGTGGGCACTACTACTTCCCACAAGAGAAATTAGTTCTAACTTGTGTAGGCGACAGCTCTGTTGCTGTTGCTGTTGCACGTGGGAGTCATGTGCAACTGAATCTAGCTACATTAACTCCTGCCTGCAATATCCTGCCTGTCAACTCCGCTTCCACGCCACTGGCGCTTCTCCTTTTGCAATTAACATCTTTCTTGAAAATTATTCCTGGCCCACTCAAGCTCTGTTCGCTACTTTGGATAAGGTTTGATGCAACATTAGACTTGGTATGTGTGAGAATGCTGCTATCCTCTCACAGTTATACTGCAGAGGCACAGTCGATGGGCAGCTTGTAACTTTGGGTTTAAGAAGTATTGGAAGTCTGGCTGGATAAAGAAAAAAAAATGATAGCTGTTATCATAAACTCTGGTCTTGAAACCTGTCTTGGGTACTATGGGAGGATGCTGGTACAGGCAACAGCTAGGATACTGGGATCCATATTTGTTCTACAAAGCAGACAAGCCATAGCCTAGTGAGTCTATGGGGAACAATGATGTCAGACAATGATGTGCGTTATAAAGCCAAAAAAAAAAAAAAAAAAAAAAAAAAAAAGAGATGGGCAGTGACATGGGGCGCAGTCTTCCACGTAGTTACAGAAAGTTCTAAAGGAAGTGATATTTAATAAAACACACATGTAAGTGCTGAGGAGGGACTGAGTTGGGTAAAGTACTTGCAAGTGTGAGGACCAAAGTTTGCATCTCCATAAACTACACAAGAGCATGCATGTCTATAATCCCAGGAGTCCTACGGCCAAATCAAGTGGAGAAGAATTTCTGGAAGCCCAAGGGCCTCTAATCTGGTTTATGTGATACAAACAAGAGACACTGTGTCAAACAACTCCTGAAGTTTGCCTTTTGACCTCCACATGTTATGGCAAATGTATGTGTCACATTCACATACAGAAATGCACTTATACACAGATAAAGACTAAACACAAAAACAAATGTAATCACAGTACTTTGGGATTTTCTGAGTATAATACTTATATGTATTTTTGATTGTATATCATCAAGTTATAATCTAATCTGAAATTTTCTTATGAAAAGGTGTACCTGCTTGTATTATGAATGCTAACTATGCTCCCCCAAAAAACTGTTTGCACGATAGGGTCTGCACATAGCTTCTGGGAACCTGCCCTCAGTTAGCTCTGACTGGTAAATAAAGAAAGCAGCAGCTGAGAGCTGGGGAGGACAGACAGAGGCGAGAGCTTGGCGTTTCCTGGGCTTGGGACGGGAGGAGAGGAAGGGGAGATGGCTTAGGAGAGTGTGGAGGGAGGAGAGACAGAGTCTGCCATGGGGTAGAGAAGCAAGGAGAGCACCCAGATGTCTAATTGGAGTGAAGAGTAACCAAGATGGAACATAAGAATTAATAAGTGGTAACTAGGAATTACTGGCAGAGGTAGGTTCTTGTTGGGGCCCCAGAAGCCTCTGGAATCTTGTTCCAGGGCCATTATCTAACACTCTTTTGCTTCTTCCACTATCTTGCTTCCGTTTTGTAATTGACTCAGGACATTTACAATGTGGGGCATTCCTTTCCCTTTACAATGAGGGCACTCCTTTCTGGACCTTTTACAATGGGGACATTCCTTTGACCTTAGTGTGTTACCTAGCACTGTGGTTTGGCCTGTGTACCTGAGCAAATTCTGTTTGCGGTTTTCAGCTTTAAAAAGCCCCCCATCTCCCCTGAGTAAACGAGGCTTGAACAGAATTTTTGTCTTGCATCCTTCTTTTGTGTCTTCTAATCCCAAAATTTGTTGTTGTAGCTCCCTTCCCTCGAGAATCCTGTTGTTTAAACAAGTCCTGCAGGTTGGGGCAGGTTCTCGCAGCGTGGAGGCCAGCTATTGTGCTGCTTAAGGCATATAAAAATATAAAGGCTGTGTATGTGTGTCTCACTTGGGAACATAAATGTTTGAGGTGGGAAGTGACCCCCCCCCCTTCAAGCTGGGATTCATTAATAATTAATTCAACAAAAAAGAGGAAAAAAATAAAGACTTACTTCTAATAGATTTGCACTTTTTTCCTCAATGGTACATTGTAACAGGTTGTAGCTCATTTGTATGATGCCATCAACATATGGTAAGCATGCTAATTGATAATCCAGACTATTCACATAAAAAATTCCAATACGTATCTCAATAGTCATGGTCACGATTTGCTTTAGGTAGCTTCTGAATTTATGTATTATTCTTTTAAACTCGATGGATGTCAAGTTCGTCATGAATGGCAGTTTTGTAGTCATGACTTTGGCCTTTTCTACTATGTAACAATATTTCAGAAACCTGCAGCTGTAGTCGCTAACCAAGCCCACTGAATTACCAATAATAGTCAGCAGAGTCACAATCTGTGAATGAAAACGTCAAGATGGTTAGCATGTTCCACCTGGAAATAGAAGCCTTACTAAAAGCTTTTATCTGCATTGTTGGGCAAGCTGATGGTTACTGTCAAATGATGGTCTTTGTACAATTCATTCTGTTTAGAACTGGAATTAAATATTGCCATATGTTGGAAACAAGACTAAGAAAAATAGATAACATGACTTTCATGCAAAGGTTACTCAGATATTTAATTTGTAATCAAGGTATTATTTTGAACTATGTCCTAGAGAGACCAACCATCTAGCTCACTGCCTGTCGTCCGACTTTCTCCTCACACAGTCCCAGAGCAGGCTGGGCCTGTGTATTTCTGATTTCACTTAGTTCCTAAGACATAGTTTATCTGGTTAGGACAGAGTTCGGACACAAGCTGAGATAGTTATATTCTACTGTGAATTTGGACAAAAAAAAATGCATTTAAGTGGTTAGGGAAGGGCTGGAAAATGGAAAACCAACATCTTGGCAAACCAAAGTCATGAAAGAACCGCAGGGAAAAAAACTCCTTTCCACAGTGGAAACATGAAAAACCGTGGTAAGTGGAGCCCAGAGACCACAGGGGAGACAAACTGGAATGATGCTAGGATGCTCTGAAGGTTTCCATACATCACGTTCATGTAATAATTGCACTAGGGTTCTGCTTCCTTACCAACCACTTCCAAGATGTCTGATCTCGAAACTTACTTTGTTCTGGTAGTCAGTGTCTGTGTCAAAGAGGATATAGAAATCTGGCCATCGGGTCTGCTTCTTATATTTGACTACACTTTTTGTTTTTGTCTCATTAGATAAATCCGGAACTGAAACCAAATCAACAAGGATAGACAGGCGAGGATCTTGGTGCAAAGGGATGATTGTGGCTGGAACAGGACATTGAACAGTTAGGATTTTCAGATGCCTCTCAGAAGCAACACTTTAAAAATCAGCCATAACATGTTAAAAGCTGACGCTGAGTGACTTAATGAGCAGACACTATTCTGTATCGATGGGGGCATTTATAAGCATGCACAAAGGTTTGCATTTAACATTATAAACAGAAGAAACTATCACAGATAATAGGTGGGGTAGGAGGCACCGTGCTGAAAACAGAGCCAGAGAATCCTGTCCTCTGTGTGGAGAGTGTTGTTCCATCTAGAGCACAGAGATACAACTAACACAGACTGGTATTGGAAAGGAGTTGACAGGTCAGATGTCTATGGTCACATCCCTTCACCCCCAACCAAGAGAAGGAACTTTGACTTATATTTTATGGCTTACACAAATAAACTCAAGATGAAGATAAACACAGAATACAAATGGATGAACTTCTAGAAGAAAATAGTGTGGCTCTTAAATGAGAAAGTCCCAGATACAAAGTCAAAAACATAAGGCATGGTAGAAGTCAATTGATGTGCTGGGGTTTACAAATCCGGGTGGCTTAGCACAGTTGAGAATGAGCAGCTAAGGAGGAGAACGTTTGCAAGCCTTCCAGCTGATGACAGATTTGACCACAACACTTGAAAGACCTCTCTCAGCAGCAAGTAGACACTCATCAAAGTGCCTTAAACACCTGACGCATAGGTGGAGAACTCAGGCAAGGAAGTCTGAACCGTCTTATCAATTCCTAGTGAGACAGAAAGTTCTAAAATGTGCCTCCTCGTGGCAACAGGTAAAGGAATTTTTAAAAGTTGACAATATAGCATTTCCCACCAATGCTGGAGAAACCCAGAAAGCTTCACACACTGCAGGTGAGAATAAAATGTCATCCTGCTATACAGAAAATATAATCTAAGAATTCAATACAATTAAACATATACCACAGATATGCTCATCTGTATACATGTATTTATACAAATAATAATTTAAAAGCAGATGAATCTCAGGTGACAAATGTGTAAGGAGTTAGAGGAACAGAAACTCCCACCTTCACAGTCCATGGTGCAGGGTTTTCCACCAACAAATGCTAAAATTAATGGACTTAGGTTTTTGTTTTCAGCAAAAAAAAAAAAAAAAAAAACCATGATATTTGCATTTCTTTTACGACTTTTGGCAGGACTATTGTAGCCAAGTCATGTAATTATCATTGCTAGTAACAAGATGTGCGACTTCACATGCTCTCTACCAAAGGCAGTGAGAGGATTGTCTGACTGCTACAACATTCATGCCCCAAATGGAGCAAGCGCCTCACGCTCATCTCATGACCACAGCAGAGAAGCCAAACTGATATATTCTACAGGATGTCAGGAGCCATATGGGACAAGCTAATAACTAGCAGGTGATCATCCTGAAGTGACCTGCCTCGGATTATTATATAATCTGCAACAGGTGAGCTCTCAATAAGCAAGGCTGTGAGGGACTAATTTTAGGAAAGATTCCTGCTATTAATATGCTTTTCCTGTTATTATTAAATATATATAACAATCACTAAGTAGAAGCACACCCCCTTTGAAATAGATCTCTGCAGATCCACGAAGATGGACTATCTTGTAGTGATGCTATATAGACAAATAGATGACTTAAGTCTTAGTGATGATTCTATAAGAATTTCTAAAATTATATCTGTGATATTAAGCTCTTTTATAATGGGACTGCTATTAAGTCCTTTTTCTGATAGTCAAAGCTGCAATGAGAACTCTGCCAGTTTCCCAAGTGTCACCAGTTAATTGCTCTTAAGATGGTAATCAGACTTTCTCCTACTCAGAGCACATTCCAAGAGGTTGTGAAACAATTAACCAAAGGTTATTAAAGGCAACTAACAATTTATTATAGGTGCTAGAACAGAAGATAAAATATCAGCAGGGTTTATATATACACAAAACTTCACTAATAACGTAGTTATGGTTTTAACCCTTCAGTGAACCTGTGGAGCTGAGACAGGTGATGGATGCTTAGCCAGATAATTACTCCTAATGGATACGCATGTACACATTCTCTGCTGTAAACTTCTATCTCAATTTATGATTTGATTTTCTGTGTGAACTTGTGATGAACTTTGTAACATGTGATCATGTATTCTGAAAGACGTTTAAGAGCTGAGGACAAAGAGAAGAGTCAGAACTGAGAGACTGGGGTGAGAGGAACGGAGGTGAGAGGAACTGAGCTGAGGAGAAGTTTTTAGACAGAACATTTTTTAGATTAGAAGGAGAATGCAGAGTGGAGTAACTTAGAAATTATAGATAACATAAAATACTAAGAGAGCAATGTGCAGAATGCAGAGGGAAAGAGGAAAAAAGATGTCACAGAGAGCCGAAGGGGCAGGCAGGCTTCTCCTTACCATGGGACAGAACAGGTCTCATGGTAAGGACAAGGCAGGTTTAGTCTTATTAAAAGAAACAAAGCATTTTTTCTTACAAATGTGGGTTTAATTCATTTAGCATTAAAAATGTAGAAGTTTTTTCTTTATGTAATGAAGATTGGAGTGAATTTTTCATCCAGAATGAGTGAGTTCTTTCTGCACCGGTGCTTGGTCTTTTGCTCCATGTGTATATCTAAGTATGGATGTGTCTGTGAGTATGTAATTGTAAGAATGTATACCTGTGTGTGTGTGTGTGTGTAAGTATGTAATTGTAAGAATGTATACCTGTGTGTGTGTGTGTGTGTGTGTGTAAGTATGTAATTGTGAGAATGCATGCAAGCTGGGCCCAACTGGATTTGAATGAAAATGAGTAAATGAGCATGAATGAAACTGAATATGAATTTATGTGAGATTATGCATATTTGCTTATGTAAAAGTTTTTCCTTCTGCTAGTGTTATTCTCTTCTCCTGGTTCAATAGAAGTTTATTGCTCCAAACTTCCCCCTAACCTGACAAGCAAGAGGCATCTGGACAATAGGGAAAAGGTCTAGCAATGAATCCTTTACTCAATCTCCTGCTGTTTCAGGATGGGGTGCTGAGTGCCAGAGACTGCAGATTCTGGCCTCAGAGGAACACAGAAGGCAGGTCAGCTACAACAGCATAGTAACTTAGACTTAGATAAGCAAACTTTTTATTATACAGCAACCTTAAATTTCTCGTAAGACAAAGTCTTACCCCAGAAACTCTTAAGACAAAGTCTTACCCTCCACCTATGCTCTTCCCCCCTCCGCTGCCTCAAGAACTGACAAGAAAGAAGAAACACCCCACACTGGGGCTGCCCCCCCCCCCCCCGGCAGATAACTAGTATAAAAGTGAAGAAAAGGAGATGTCCTAGATGGGAAGACCCAAGGGTCCAGTGAACTGAGTGTGACATGTGAGTCTGGACTCCAGATCATGGAATAGAAAGCAGACAGGCGGGAAGCAGCTCCAAGAATCAAATCGGTTCTGTTGATTCAATGGCCCCAGCGTACTGTTGGGTGCGTGGTTTTGACGACCACAGCATGGGTAGCAAAAGCACGTGACAAGCATGTGTAAGTGATGGTCACAGAAGCCTTGAATTATTTTATAATGAAAATTTCAAAACAATCACATGACAAAATCATTTTATACTGAGGAAAAAAAAAGACATGAGAGCAATCACATGTTTTTAACCCAAGAAACTTAAATCTAAAAAGAAAAGAAAAAAAAAAAAGAAAGAAAGAAAATCTAGGTGGCAAAAAGAATCTATGGAAAGAATGCCAGAGGACCTATGTCCTCAAAATGAATCTCTACCCAAAATTTAAAAAAACATTAGTAGAGAATGATACACGTCTATTATTTCTATAGATAAGCAGTTAAGTCCAGGTGAGAAATTCCTGGGGGGCGGGGACAGGGAACAAGTGCACCATGCTAAAGCATGAATTCAGCACACTGTCACAAGACAACTGAGCTGCTAAGGGTCCTACTAGCTTAAATTTTTTTCTAAAACTTACTGTGGGGGATGGACACTGTCATATAATCTTAGATTATATTCATCGAGCTGAAAAAAATAATCATTTAAAATGTATTCAAGGTAGGAACAAGGTCTTTGTAATGAATGCTATGACATAAAATTCACACAACTCAAGCCTTGAGCGGCTTTCCTGATGCTAACGCTCTATGCATTTTCTTTATGTGCATGTGGGTTAATTTTGGGTGCCAATGTAAGTACATTTATAATATATGAAAAGACAATCCTGTGAGGGACTGATTGGATCATCTGAGCTGCGAAGATGCACCCTAAATCTGGGCCACACCCCCTGGGGCAGCACGCCCCCTGGTGGCAGCACAGTCCACATCAAAGGACATGGAAGAAGGAAGCTTTCACTTTTTACCTGTTTGCCCTCACTCTGGCTGGCAAGTTCAACTATCCTGTTGCTGAGACACTCCTTCACTGGTGTTAGAACCTGCTTCTTTGGAATTCCAATATAGACTGAAGACCAGCAACTCTCTAGGACGTTCCTGGGACTTTAGCAACCTACTGAGACGGCTAAGATATTTAGTCTCTCGGACTGAACAACTACTGGATTCTAGGCCTTTCCACTGCAACACAGCTAATATTGAACTAGTCAAACAATATTGCCTATAAGCCACTTAGATAAATCCCCATGTGAGTGTGTGTGTGTGCATGCATATATGAATCCACATATATATATATATGAATCCATATATATATATATGTATATATATACATACACACATATATATGTGTGTGTGTGTGTATGCATATATACATATTTAGGGGAATTTTTCATAGATATTATATGTACACACATGTAACTTATTCTACAGTTCTATTCCTTGAGAAAAGTCTAACACCACACACACACACAATCATCATCATCTTCAAATAATTTTAAATAAACACTGCTTGATCAAGCACTGGGACTCATGATCTCTTATTTATATCTACCATATGTATCACTAAGAGCATCAAATGCATTGATTTAAAAGAGATTGCCATAGAAGGCACCAAGCCTTTTGGATACTTACTGACATACTTTTCTATAGTTGCTATCATATTTTGGAATTGTGTCGAAAAGTCCAGTCTGTTGGGTTCCATAAAGAGGTTTGTTGGGAATTCAAAAAATCTGAGAGAAAACAATACATAAGAGTACATTCAAGGGATCGCAGTACCCAACAGAACACAGATGCTTATAAAATGGTCAATACGTACTTATTATAGAAGCGTTCTTGATCAGACTCAAGCTGGAGTCCTGAGTCTATTCGAATTTATTGAAACAAAGACAAAGTAAAAATTTATTAACAGTTTAAAATGCAAGACAACAACTTAATATATATCAGTATTTTCTAAATAACCTGAGAATCAATCGCTGAGCCTGTCTGGAAGGGGAATTCCAGAATCATATCCCAGACTCTGATAGGACACCTGGAGCAGAGTCCCAGACTGTGTTCTTTTCCTTTCCTGTGGGCCTCACATACGCTAGGCACATATTCTACCACCAGGTGGCACTCCTGGGCTTTTAGCAGCCGTTCTAGGTGCCACTCATCCTGAAAATGAAAGCCCAGAAGGCCAGAGTGACAGTGTAAGTGGTTCACAGTGAATGATATTACCACTCGCATGTACCACAAGGTAGTTCGTGGTCTGTCATTGCTCCCCTTAGCAAGTATGCTAACGTGGCATAACTAACAAACATGGCATAATCCTAAATTTCTTTCCTTACTACCAGCTGCCACCCGCTGCCTCCGGCCTCACCTGAAAGGATGCGTTTCAGGAGGGTGCCAAACTTGCTCGGCTGGTTGTACTGGCTGAGCATGGCTTCACTTGAAGTTCTTTTTCGGTTCTCCAGTTCCTCCTCATCACACACCAGAGACTCTTCACAGTTCTCAGACTTCTGATTATTCCCTTCCAGGTCCTCTGGAGAGTCATTCATAGTGGGAAGTCTCAGACAGAGGCTGATCTCAAATATTGGAGCATAGGTTTTCTTCAAATCCATTGCCACACGATGACTGTTAAAAGTCTAAGGTAGCAAATGTGCCCACAAGGCAAGAACAACATACAATAGAACGGTTAACTGGTGGTGATAAAGGTTAGGTAGTATCATAAACTGTAACCATATTTACATGTCAAAAAAGATGAAATGTGAAATTAGTATTAGTGGGCAATTTGGAAGGCATTATTGCAACTTTTTACAATGGGAGAAGGTGGCACATATGTGCGCATGTGTATGTGTGTATGTTTGTGTATGCGCACATATGTGTGTGTGGCAAGAAATTGTTAACTGAATGTTTAACTCTGGAACTTGCTATTCATCTTGTATCGAAATTTATGTTAGTGGTTTTGAGGCGCACCTTACCTCTTTAACATCGGTGTCTAGTTTTGGTTGTGAGCTTTGAAAAGAAGGAGCAGTTAAACTTGAAAGAACAAATTCATCATCGTCTGATTCCTTCCTAGAAAAGATCTTCCTGTCTCTAGAATGAGAAATGGGAGGGAAATTTATTTTTGAAATCATTTATTTTACTATTTAATATGAAAATATATAAAGAATTCATATAACAGTAAGAAAGAGAGAAAGAGAGAAAGGAAGGAAGGAAGGAAGGAAAGAAGGAAAAGAGAGAGAGAGAGAGAGGAAGAAAAGAAGAAAGAGAACAAACAAAGTAAGTTAAAAAATGGAGAAAGGGCTGAGATGAGGCTCAGTCAGCAGTGTTCAGCTTGTAAGTGTGAAGACCTGCGTTTGAGCCATCAGAAAGCACATAACAGCCAGGCATGGCTACAACATATCTGCACTCTCAACGATGACACAAATAGGAGGGTGAAACAGACCCCTGGATGCTCGCAGGCCAGCTAACCTGGCCTACATGCTCAGATTTCTGGCCAGTAAAAGACCTTGTCACACATAAAAAGGGGCAAGGTACCTGAGGACAATTATCCAAGGTTGTCCTCTGACCTCTGACCATGGACCCTGACACACATCCACATCCACACCCAAACACAGGCATACAAATAGGGAATGAAAACAATTTTACTGGCCCTTTCTCCAAAGACATACAAGTGGATGATAAGTATAAGAAAAGATGCTTAAGGGCTGGAGAGATGGCTCAGCGATTAAGAGCATTGGCTGCTCTTCCAGATGTCCTGAGTTCAATTCCCAGCAACCAGATGGTGGCTCACAACCATCTGTAATGGGATCCAATGGCCTCTTCCAGTGTGTCTGAAGATGGCTAAAGTGTACTGAGATAAATAAAATAAATCTTAAAAAAAAGAAAAGAAAAGAAAAGATGCTTAAAAATCACTGACAATTAGGAAACCCAATCAAAATCACAAGAGATTACCTTGTGCTCACTGGACTGGATTTTTGTTGGTGAGGATATTAGAATCCCATACGTTCTTGCTACAGTCTAAACAGATATAGACATTGTTGTGGGAAACTGTAGAGAAGTTCCTCCAAATGTTAAATGTCAAATTCTATGATCCTGAAATTCTACGTATATACCTCAAAGATCTGAAATGAGCTACCCAATCAGTAGCTCCAATCTGGTGTGCACAGTTGTGCTCTAACCATAGTCCACAGGGGAGAAACCCAACAGGTCAATGGAGAACTACAAAGTACTGCCAACAGACCACAGAAAGGAAGTGAAATTTGGATACACACTTCAACATGGATGGTCCTTAAAGATATCCTAACATAGATACGCCAGACAAAGAGAGAGAGAGAGAGAGAGAGAGAGAGCGAGAGAGAGAGAGCAATAGCTATGATTCCAGATGTGCAAGGTACCTAGAATGGATAAATTCTTAGAAAGGTTGCCATGGCTGGAAGGGGAGGGTAGTGTGGAGGTTTTGCATATGAAGCCTGGGAAAAGGTTCTGGAAGTGTATGGTGGTGGTTGTGCAACACCACGGATGTAGGCAACGCCTCTGACCTCTTCTATGCTACACACATTTCAACCTCACGAAAACGGATCTCACTTTAGCAGGAAGAGAAATAGAATGGATAGCCTCATGGCAGTAAGTCTGAACCAGGGCAAGACTGAGTATGTTCTAGGGAATGTCTGTCAACACAGAGCCTCGGATTGAACCCAGAGCTCATTCACCCTCGCATGTGCCCACGATGAGCTACACCCTCTGCCCCTGGAGGAAGTGACTTGAACCACTGCAGTCAGAAAGATGGAAAACTCATAAACAAGCCCAAAAGGTAATTCCAGCCCGTGGAGGTTGATGGGAAATAGAGACAAGAACACCCAGACATGTTTGATCCTATCTAAAGAAGCAACAAGTTAGAAAACTGGACAGGAAAACCGGACAAAGGAAAAAGATCAGAACTACTGACAAAATAAAATTAACATAAGTATAAATGTAATCTAAGGTATGAAATCAAGCATATGAAACACCTTTACTTCTATCTCAAGAGATAGAAACTCTCTGGCTGGCTTAAAAATCAAAATCAAATCATGATTCTGAATTCCCTCAGAAAAACCTAACAGAAGAGTCGATTCCAACAGCCTCAGGACCTGCAGGAGACCACAAGCCACCAACATATGCTCTCCCTCGAAAAAGCCTGTGGGAGTGGAAGTCCAGCAGAGCTGGAGATCTTAGACACTAGCTCAGGACCTCACAATCACAATTTTTGGTGTATATTGGGAAACAGGAGAATTCAGGATGTGTTAAGAGATCTCAAATGTCTCCAACAAATTATCTGTCACTGGAGAATACCATCAACCACAGAAATGAGACCACCACACATACATGCACACACTACACACACACACACACACACACACACCACACCCACCTGCTCACCCCATATACCACATACACATACACCCACGCACACATACCACATATACACCAAATACCACACATGCACATTACATCATACACACACACAGCACACCACACACAGGCCACACCACACATACCACACACACACCCCACACCAAACACACTTCCCACCACCCCACATATCACAAACACATACACATATACCACACAACACCCACATACCCCACCTATCACAGACACACACACAAACATACCACACACACACATACCACCTACTCACCCTACATACCTCGGACACACACAGAGAGAGACACACACACACATCATACCATACACAGGCCACACACACTAACACCACATACATACACACCACACCAGCCCCACACAAACAAACACACACACATACACACACAATCTGAGACACATTAAAACCAGCCCTAAGAGGGAATTTTGTAGCTCCAAGTATCTACCTAGGAAAGAGAGAGAGAGAGAGAGAGAGAGAGAGAGAGAGAGTCAGATCCTGAGGATGGGTAGGGAGGAAGGCAGGAGTAGTCAGGCCAGAGGGACTGCAGAGAGCATAGTGTTCAAAGAGAGTCCATGGCTCTGACAGTGCATGCCTGCAACTGCAGCAGCAATGCAGGGGGACCACGAGTTTGAGGCCAGGTTAGGGTACACAGTGAGTTCAAATTAAATCTTGTAGCACACAGAGGGACCTTTTCTCAAAGTAATTTTAAAATAAGGAATAAACAGAACAAAGAGAAAGAAATAGTATTGAATCCTAAACTAACAACTAATGGGGCCCCTTCAAGCAATGGTATTAGGAAAGTAAAACATTTCAAGAGTTTCACACTCAATCATCTAGACTCTATATTAAGTGAAAATATCCTCCATTAGTGAAATGTACAGCTTTAAGTGCCTACACTGAAAACAATCAGAAAGCACAAACAAATGAGTTGCTTAATGATATAACTCAAAACTTTGGAAAAACAAGAACCAAACCCAGTCTCAATACACAGTAATAAATGATAAGAATCAGAGACAAAAGGAATAGAAACGAAGAAAACAACACAAAGAATCAACTAATATAAGAGCGGATTCTTCGCGAGGATAAAGGAGATTGATAGACTCTCGGCCCAACTAACTGAAACAAAGAGGGGACAAGGCAAATTAACAGAATCAGAAATAAACATGGAAATATAACAACAGACGCCAATAAAATTTAAAATGTTATAAGAGAAATCTTAAAAAAACAAACAAACCAAAAGCCCTGTACTACTCAATTAAACAAACAAAACAAAACAAAACAAACAAAGATAAAACCCTAAAAGCAATGAACAAATTTCTGAGTTTAGCCAAACCACCAAAATTAGATGAAGAGGAGGTAGGCAACTGGAAGAGATTCATAAGGACGAGAGACTGAAACAGAAAAAGGCAAAGTCCATGCTTTTTGCTGTGTTCTTGCAGTAGTCTATATATAATTTCCTTAATATATAAGCATAGTGACAATTAGCTACCTCATTTGATGGACCATAAACCCAGTAGTAGCAGATCTGGACCCTTCTGTCACCAGCCTGATTTTTTCAGCTGTGTGTGAAGGGGCGGGATGTGGCTGCATACCAATCATTATTAAAGTATAACTGGCTTGTACTGAAGTGGCCATGTTTTCACAGTGTGAGACTCATTTCACACACAGTGAATGAAGTTTGCCATGGTCCTTGAGTGGAGGCCACATGTTGTTCTTCGGTACCTGCTATAAAGAATGACCTATGTGTACATGGGCTGGTCCTTAAACTGAGGCCTTGCAAGACTAAGCCATCTGTGCTTTGTGGATGCAGAAGCTGAAGATAATGGATAGCAGCTGTGTGGCCATAGCTTAAAATGAAGTAGAAGATTAAGTCCCTCATGCGACTGAGGTACACTTTTAAAGCTAGCCTCTTGGTTGACCTGTATTTGGTGCCTATATCTTTGATGACTGTTTTTTGAGGTTGTTTTTGTTGTTGTTGTTGTTTTACATCCATTCTGAATGTAAAAAAAAATTCCTAAAGCAAAACAAACAAGAACAAATAAAATGACCCATTTAAAAAATGACTTTGGGATCTGAAAAGAGAATTCTCAGAAGAAAGAAAAATAGCTAATAAACATTTTTTTTAAAGTGTTCATAGTCCCTAGCAGCCAGGAAAATAAATCAAAACAACTTTGAGATTTCATCTTCCCCCAGTCAGAACGGAAAAGATCAACAAAACGTCTGGCAACACATGCTGGAGGGGGTGTGGGGGAAGGGAACCCTCATTCACTCTTGATGGGATTGCAAATTGGTCCAGTTACTCTGAGGGCCCGTGTGGAAAATTCTCAGAAAGCTGAAAACAAACCCACCAGATCTATGACCCAGCTATACCATTCTTCGGCATCCGCCCCAAGGGCTCAACATTTCCCTCCCCAGATGCTTGCTCTGTCATGGTCCCGGTTGCTCCAGCTAGGACACAGAAACAACCTAAATGTCCTTCAGCAAACGGGTAGTGAAAATGTAGTACATATACACTGTGGAATACTATTTAGCTGTGAGGAAAAAAATAAAACTTAAATTTTCAGGCAACTGGATGGACTAGAAAATATACTGAATGAGGTAACTTAGATCCAGAAACAAAAACAAGTCTTGCTTGTTCTATCTCATCTGCTGCATCAAGCTCTGAGACTTTAGACGGGAGGGAGCATACAGCCTGGAGTGAGTACAGAAACCAGGAAAGCAAAGGGGATTCAGTGTGTGGGAGAGCAATGGAGAGGGCAGCCACAGGGCAGAAGTGATTGGGAAGGTGAAATGGGGAAGATGTGGGGATTAATTAGAGTGTGGGGAGATAAACACATAAGGAGGGGGTAGATAACTGTGAGGACGTCTGGAAAAGCCATAAGGCATCATAGCATCATCTCTCTACCTAGGATAATACATACGTCTACATATACGTATACATATGTAGTTTAAATGAAGATTTCCAACCTTTTCTGATAAAGCTCCCTCTAAGAGTCACAAACCTTGTGACAAAAACTCCAACATCAGGCACAAGAGACTCCCTTTTGAGTTGTGGGTCAGGGTTGTTCAAGAGACTCTTAAAACATAGACTGTTTGTTGCCCTTGGCTGCCTCCCACAGGCAGAAGTTAAAGGTAAGTCCCTACTGATGACGGTAAATGAACTTTGCACTCAGGACCTAGAGGACCTGAGCTGGGACTGACCTGAAAGCCTCCTCTCCCAGGACTTTCTTTCATGGTACCCAGAGGGTACTCTCAAGAGAGGGAGGCAACCTACAGCCCTAACCACCTGGGATGCCTAGGAACCACAATAACCAGTGTGGCACACTAACCCTTCAAGTGTAGCCATAGCACACATACTGTGGTGGTGACCAGCAACTCACTAATTGAACCTAAGGCCTGCTCAACAAGAAACCATGCTTAGTCCTGGAAATCTAGCCAACTGCCTGGGGTTAGTGAAATCATGGGTCTTGGAGTTCAATCTACAACTCTGACTCTTCTCACTAATTCAATCCCTTACTGCATCCTAAATATTTCTCTTTATACTCAGAGATTAGTGTAGTTCTCACCTGTCATCAAAGACAATTCTCTTGCAACTGAAAGAGACCATTATGGAAAACCATAACCAATCAAGCTTCAGAGAACAAGAGAATATGCAGCGTCCAGTCCCAATGGATACATCAACAACACAAATCTAAGGCTCAGGGATTGTTGTGGACAAAAGGGTAGAAAAATCTTAAGAGCCAAAAGAACACAAAGTTTAGCTGTGAGACTGTGTCTCCTGGAAATGTCAGAGAGATGGGCCACGCCCATGAAGTCTCAGCTGCATGGCTACATAACCAAGACTAGAGTGGAAACATTAACGGACACATTAGCACAGAAGGAGGGAAGCTCTCAGGGTCTCAAAGAACTAAACAAACTAGACAAAAAACTAAGGGCACCGGGGTACACTGAGTCAGAGAGATGGCCTTCCCCGGGTCTTTCCGCAGTTGGTTGTCCAGTACCAAGTGGTCAGCCAATACACACAGGGAACATTATATGAACTGAGCAGGTTGTATTTATGTAGCTTGTTACACATACACATATCCCCCCCCAACAATTAAGGAAAAAGAGGTCAGGAGTTTGAAAGAGAGCAAGGGGTGCATCAGAGAGGCTGAAGGGAGGGAAGAGTAGGAGGAAGTGATGTAATTACAATTTTTTTAAAGTAAAAAAATTGCAAAAATATTTCCAATGGAGTCAATGCAATACCTATAAAATCAGTTTATTTTTCTTTTCAGAAGTACATATGGCATAGGGACTAATCCCTGTGTACTGTGTAAAAGTGTCACCTGTTAATAAAAATCTGATGGCGGCCAATAAGCTGGGGCAGGAATAGAAGGTGGGACACTCTGCAGAGAGCTAGAGAGAGCAAGAAAGTGAGAGAGTGAGAGAGCAAGAGAGAGGAGAGGAGAGTAGAAGAGAACAGAGAGATAAAGTGAGAGAGAGAGAGAGAGAGAAGGAGGGAGGGAGGGAGAGAGGGAGGGGAGGGGAGGGGAGAGGGAGAGAGGGAGGGAGATAAGGGCTCTGGGAACTAGTCAGGTAGGAGGATTCTCTACCCAAACTTGGAGGAAGTTGGACACACGAAACTGAGGAGAGGTAACCAGCCACGTGGCAGACAGACTAGTATAAACAGGCTAACTGAATTACAAACTAGTTGGAGAACAACCCTAGCTTAAGGCTAGGCATTTATTAATAAATAGTAACCTCCAAGTCATTATTCAGGAACTGGGGCAAGGGTGGAAAAGCCAACGGTTACAATATGGCCGAAACAATGCTGGGGAAAAAGAGCAGTGTTGGAAGTCTGACAATTTCCCCATACAAAGTAGAGTCATCAGGACAGTATGGTACCCACATAAAGGCAGGCACACAGAATCATCAAGACAATAATGACACCTGCATAAAGGCAGGCATACAGAAAAACGAAGAGAAGGAAGCCGAGACATAAGGCCACAGATTTAGTGCCGGCTGGATTGTCAACTGCTGAGAGAATTCAATGAAGAAACAAATGTTTTTCTTTTCAACATTAATGATGGGACAACTGAATGATTGTATATGCAAATGACCTTGGACCCCTGCCATACTCTCTATAAAGCTAATTCTCAATGTAGCAAGGATTTGGCTCAAAAGTTACATTATTAAGTATTTGACCATGCACTAGGCAGTCATTTCTGAGATATACAAAAACACAATCGAAGGGGACACAGAGTAGATTTCATAAAAATTAAAGTTCTCCCTCCTTCCTTCTTTCTCCTTCCTTCCTTCCTTCCTTCCTTCCTTCCTTCCTTCCTTCCTTCCTTCCTTCCTTCCTTCCTCCCTTCCTTCCTCCCTCTCTTCCTTTCTCTTTCTCCTAGGGTCTCATTCCCTTTTTGGCTAGCCTGGAACTCACTCTGCAGCCTTGGCCTGCTTTGGCTTCGTGACCCTCCTGGTTAGCCTTTGGAGTACTGAATACAGGGATGCACCTGCCATACCCAAGCTAAGATTTAGACCGCGTGTGCTGTAAAAAGCACCAGGAAGAAAGTGAAAGGAGGGGACCTGGAAGGCAGCATCCTTGGAAGCACTGGGACTGAGTGCCACACATTCTCTTGTCAGATTAACTTTCCCACAGCTAACAGCCCAGTGTGAGAAGGCAGATAGCCTGGTTTCAAAAGTGAAAGGTAAATTTGAACAGACCTTTCCCTATGGAAACCAAATAAATGGCCAACAAGCACATGAAAAAAAAAAAAACGTTCAGTGTCACTAGTTATTACTGAAATAGAAACGATTATTATTTAACTACAGATAGATACAGATTCAATGATGATAGCTACCAAGCACCAAGCATTTGTTCTGTGTTTATTCTTAACATGGTAACAGAGGTATCCACTCTATACATTAGGGAATTAAAGAATGTATTTAAACTTTGAAGGCTAAGTCACACAACTAGCTGGAGTCAAACATATTAGCCCTTATCCACTGGATGCACACAGTAAAAGTAGACTCACTAAACTGCTGCCTATGTATCCCTCTCAGACCATAACAGTGCACACAAGACCCATGTGCTTTAAAAATGCACTGCAAAACAATATGCTAAAATCACAAGGATGAGAAAATGTAGGAATGTCTACATAGAAATAACAGAATAATAAGGCAGTCATTTAAGAAATAAGAGGGTGCTTTTCATTTTTATAAGATGATTAGCTTTAGCAGTTTCTCTCTTTAATAAAAACTATGTTTACACATATTTAGTATACCCATACAGGGTGGGGAGAAAGGAAAAAGAGGAAGAAGAAAAGGGAGAGGGAGGGACAGAGACACAGAAGATTGATTTAGAAAAAAATAAAAACTTACACAATTATCACTAAGCAGTGTGCTCTTAAGTCCTATCACTGAGATTTTTTGACTTGGTAATGTAGAGAAGTAAGATAGACTACCCTTTCTTTCATAGTCTTCACAATTTTATGAATTGATGTTTTCAGACATCTAGTTATAATCATGAAACTTGGCTAAATTTTGATAGTTTGAACATAATTTCAACTTATAGTCCTTGCTTCACAACTTAATTACCAGTAGATTTTTGTTTTTAACAACATATCGGACACTTTGCAAGCGCTTTTTTCAGATGGAGGAAACATCCAGTAGATGCTTCTTGGAATTGATTAAAATTCCAATAGAAACTGTGGCTTCTCCCAGAACTGTTCTCGAATCTCTTGGAAGACCCAGTAAACCTGCACTGTCAGATTAACAAATGAAAATTTGAATTTTAGATCAGCACCAAATAAAATTTAATATAGGTACTTGGAACATACTTATGTACAAAGATTATTTGTTGCTTTTCTGAAATTCAAATTTCATTGAGCATTTTTCATTTTATACAGGAACAAAATCTGCTCAGGCAGAGCTTAACGAAAAAAAAAAAGAAGCTTTCTTCACTTCATGGACATCTTAAAGGTATTATTGATAATAAGATCTGCAAAAACAAGTATGTATTATCTGCTACATGGGAGAACTTCAAAGTCTAACTTCAATTCTTAGATGTTTTCTCCATAAACAGTGATATATTACAAGAATACAACATCCTATCATTTGTCAAAAATTGTCACTTACCTCATGAGACTTTCATTCTTTTTTTCCTTTGAAAATGGCATCCTAGCAGAACCAGTGAAGAGATCCAGAAGTTGGGTGAGGGCAGAGTTCATGAGCTGGCGAATGAGTTCTTGAAACAGGTAGTCAATCAGCTTTAAAAACCTCAGATTGGTTTCTAATAGATTTCGATACTGGGGCAGCTTAAAATGTGTTGTGTTGATTTCAGACGGTTTTGACTCAAAGTATTCCTTAACATTTTTCTTTTCTGCAACCTATAATTCACAAGGCAGTTGGGAAATGCCCTATGTTAACGCATTGCCCCGTGTCAGTTCAGATGATCTGCAGTCTGTGGCATCCTAACTAGCCTGGATGGCACAGAAAAACTTAATGTTATCATCAACTTTCATCAATATTTTACCCTTGCTTCCACATCTGACAAGAAGAGCCCGTTACATGTTCGGAAGCCAATTGAGGGTTCAGAATCTCAGAAGCAGATTGGTTTAGAAGTTGGACAGGAATGCAAAGGCAAGCAAGTGGCTCCATGGGCACACAGCGGGACCTTGAGTGGCTCACAGTTCCTGGCAGACACACTTCACTGTATTCATGAATTCCCTTTCTACAGTCCTTGGTGAGGTTTAACATCATCGAGATGTTTCTCCTGAGCTCTTCATCTTATGAACACTAAGACCTTTGCAACTAATCAGGTTCCCTTATTGTGTCAGCTCAGGATAGATAGGTTACAGAGATATTTGTAATTCATGCACTCACAGATACACATCTACAAATACATATGTACATTTGTTTTATACACACACACACACACACACACACACACACACACACACGTATATATTGCATCATGCCTGGAAAAGTTCATAGCAAATATAATACCAGTTGGCTGGCTACTTAACCACCTTAGACTCAACTGCCGATTTCCAATACTTATTTTTTTTCAGGAATGCGATTTGGAATAATCACTCAGTGCTCAGTGACAGGACAGATCTGATTGCAGACTTACCTTTAAGGCTGACTTCTTTATCTCTACAATTGCTTTACTCCTGATCTCCTCGAGTTGTGCCACCGCCTGGGTGGCTTGCTGTAACTGCTCTTCACAAAACTTTTCCAGAACGTGTGTTCGGGAAGTGTCCACCTAGTTAGATGGCAGTAAATGTCACATGTTTGAAAATGAAAAAGCCGTTACAAAGAGCAAGAGATAAGGCATACGATCACCTCTTCATGGCATGCAGAAGAGTAGAGCTCATAAATTCTTCTTTATATTTTTTATGCTTTACATACTATGGCTTCAATGTTACTCAAATTTAAATCCTCATAGATAAATTTAACTAAATCTTTATGTATTTTTGAGTCAGAGTCTCAACAATGCCTTCTTAGCTGGCCTAGAACTCACTCTTTAGACCAGGCTGGCCTCAGACTCATAGACACCTGCCGGCCTCTACCTCTCAAGTGCCAGGATTAAAGCCAGGCAGTACACCATGGTCACCATAACTAAATCTTAATAAAAGTGGAAAAATATATGTTATTCAAAACTACAGTTTAAGCTAAAACAACTAAAATTAACGTGGAGCAGAAGATTGCTATAGATTTTTTTAATTAGATATTTTCTTCATTTACATTTCAAGTGTTATCCCCAAAATCCACTATACCCTCCCCCTGCCCTGCTCCCCAAGCCACCCACTCTTGCTTCCTGGCCCTGGCATTCCCCTGTACTGGGGCATATGATCTTTGCAATACCAAGGGCCTTTAAATTATATTTTCTTAAAATTAAGAAAGTTAAGATATCACTATGAAACTTGGGATCACTCTAGTTCCAAAAATTACCTTTGCCTTTTAAATCTCAGCTATTTGTTAACTTAAACCCACGGACATGTTATACAGGATCAACCTGGGTTTGGAAGGTGGTTTGCTTCCACAAAGCCTGGGGAGCTAGGGTCGGAGTCGCAGCGCGCGCGCACACACACACACACACACACACACACACACACACACACACAAAGCCAGATTGGTGCTGCATATCCATAACCCTAGTGTTGGGGAAGCGTGAGAAAGTCTGGCCCTAGAACTTGCCAGCCAGCCAGTGGAGCCAATTAGTGAATGCCAACTTCAGTGAAAGACACTGCCTCAAATACTAAGGGGAACAACAGAGGATAGGTGACATCTGTCTTTGGCCTCCACACACACACACCCTCCCTGCCCTCATCCAGGATGACAAGGAATAACACAAACACAGGCAAGTTAGGAATTAAATAACTTCATGCATTATTAAGGATCCGTCAGGGAGAAATTTCCAGGAGCTACACAGCCGATTTTGTTGGTAATAGGTGTGTAACCGCTCGCGTGCATGGTATAAATCACCCTTCTTTCAATGCTTTCTTACTTTTTTACCCTGTGTTAATTCTCTCGCCACAGCATGCAAGACATGCAGGGCTGTAACTTTAGTTCTTTCAAAAGTCAATGTACCCTCTGGCTTTGTGTGTCCCCGTGACCCAAGCTGGAGTTATCACAGAGAAAGGAGCCTCCCTTGAGGAAAGGCCTCCAGAAGATCCAGCTGTAAGGCATTTTCTCAATTAGTGATCAAGGGTGGGAGGGCCCAATGCGAGTGGCGCCATCTTCTGAGCTGGTAGTCCTGGGTTCTATAAGAAAGCAAGTTGAGCAAGCCAGGGGAAGCAAGCCAATAGGTAACATCCCTCCATGGCCTCTGCATCAGCTCCTGCTTCCTGACCTGCTTGAGTTCCAGTCCTGACTTCCTTGGTGATGAACAGCAGTGTGGATGTGTAAGCTGAATCAACCCTTTCCTCCCCAACTTGCTGCTTGGTCATGATGTCTGTGCAGGAATAGAAACCCTGACTAAGATAGTCTACTCCTAAATTTGAAACAATCTGAAGTCTCTGCCTTATTCTGTGAACATGGACAAACCATGATCTCTTTCAGTTCTGCCATTTGAAAGTAAAATTTTGGAAGGTTCTTGGTGCTCAGAGGAAAGCTCATAGGATCAGATGTGTCCAGGACACCCTAATGTCCCTTCTCTGTCATTGTAGCACTGCTACCCAATGGCATCTTAGGCACAGGCACACAGGTTTCTTGGACTGCTTGGCTGTCCTGCTCATAATTCCCTCTTTCCTTCCTCCCTTCCTAATCTTCTTTTCCTCCTCTCTTTTCCTCCTCTTTCTTCTCCTCCTCTTCTTTTGTTTTGTTTGTTTGTTTGGTTGGTTGGTTTTTTGTTTTTGTTTGTTTGTTTGTTTGTTTTGAGATAGGTCTTATTATGTATCTCTGGCTGGTCTTGAACTCACAGAGACCTGTCTGCTTCTGCCTCCCAGGTACTTGGATTAAAGGTGTGAACCACCATACCTGGCCCCCTATCCACCATTTAAAACTTTTATTATTCAGCTCATTCATAAGACAACGTAAAAGCAGCATTTCTTCCTACACAAGAACATATAAGGATGATTCTCCCTCATCAGTCTCTGAGATGAACTGAATTTGATACTTTTGAAATAATCCTTAGCCAGTCATGGGAGCAGTCTCATGCTCTTAGCACTGGAAAAGCTAAGGCAGGAGGATTATAAATTAGAGGCCTGTCTGGACCCCATCTCAAGCTTAGGCCAAATGATGTACACAGAAAGATCCTGTCCCATAAAACTAAAAGAAAAAGAAAAGGGAAACACTGATACTAATATCCTCAATGTCAATACATAAAATATGACCAGGTGGTGGCGGAGGCTGAGGTAGGAGGATCTCTGAGTTCTAGGCCAGTCTGATGTACAGAGCATATTCCAGGACAGCCAGGGCTACACTGAGAAACCCTGTATCAAAAAAAAAAAATACAAAAAACAAACCAAACTAAACCAACCAAACAAAAACAAAATATGTTCTATATTTAGGAATTAATTTATCCTCCTGAATTTTCATTCGCTCAAAGAATATTGAATAATTACTATATAACTTTGATTCTAAACTTATGTTGATTTAAGTATTATGTTAGGTATTGATCTTATTACATGTGTATATTCAACACAAACACTTTTTTGAGATTACCAAGCTCCTGACTTGCCCAATCCCATCACATTTCTCTTTCTTGATGTAGAGGGCTACTTCACCTTCCAGAATCTCCCTATGTACTAGGACAGTGACATAAAATCTGCTAGAATCCTGTTTAACTCTATATGGAACACTTAAGGCTTATAGTTCTATGTGTTTCATATTTTTCAAAAAAGTTTACAATAAGCTAATCAAATCAGGTCGCTAATAAGCTCATCTTTCCTAAAATCCTGGAACAGGAACATTCATTCATTAAACCAAGACCTCTGAATTGCATCTTGTGATGAATTATTGACATGGAATACCAAGGGATGAGACTATTCTAACCACCATGTGTTAGAAGCTATTAATTAGAAGTAACTTTGTACTTTAGAGAGACATATGACAATGGCTTCTGTCACTTCCAGAATTCTGTCACATTGGCCCGAATTTCTAAGAAATGTTAACTCCTACAACTGACCGCCATGTTCTCCATGTTCTTCACCGCTGCTTATCACTCCATCCACAGAGACTCACTTATGGATCTAGAAATTGCTCCTTTTATCCAAAAGTCTCTCTCTCTCTCTCTCTCTCTCTCTCTCTCTCTCTCTCTCTCTCTGTGTGTGTGTGTGTGTGTGTGTGTAGCCTTCCCAGACTCTGTGTACCTGTACTGGTTTATAGGGACTTCATCTACTCACCTTGATAAGGCAGATGGTGGACGAATTGTCTTTATTTTTCTTTTTGAGAGTGAGGGCATCTTCACAGAGTCCTCTCACATAAAGCAAAGAAGTTTGAAATAACTCATCAGCACAAAAAAGATGGTTGTACAGGTATGATCTGAAAGGTGAAGAGGTCCACAGACTTAGCTCTCATTCCAAATGAATAAAACAGATGGTATCATGCCACCGAGTCCCAAGACTTTTGATGTATCAAGTGGTGTTATGAAAAATTAATTATATGTACCTCAACTTAGTAAATTTTTAAGGTATATTTTTGCTTTCTTGTATTATTTTATGTGCATTTGGTGTTTTGTCTATATGTATGTCCATGTGAGGGTATTGGATCAATTGTGAGCTGCCATGTGGCTGCTGGAAACTGAATCCCAGACAAATCTAAATAATTTTCTCCAAGTAACAAGAGGAATGTTCACTAGATAAGGGACAACTTTGATAATAATCCTTGAAAACGTCGGTCTGTATCCTAAAGTAAAGGAGGGCTTTTTTCTTCTTTCTGATCCTCTTTTTCTATGTATCATGATAGCAACAGTAGGACAAACTACAGCCAGCACTGATGGAAATAGGAAGGGCAGAATGGGGACAGAAGAAAAGGCAGAATGGAAGAGAGAAGGTTCCTTAAGACCTGAACCAGTCAGAGCAAAGCTTGCTTCTGTGGACAGTGGACCCTTCTGCCTTCCACACTCCTCATGTGGCCACACAAAGACACACTTCCCTAATGAGGATAGACAGATGGCAAATACGTATATGAAGACATGAAGAGATAGCCACCATTAGAGGAATAAAAGTTAGAGCATTAAGAAAACACTAATTAAAACATGCTGAGATGCTACTACACCCATCAGAATGCCTGAAATTAAAACTAGCGACAACACAAATTGATATCAAGGATGCAAAGAAAACTGAATTGATTGTGGGAATGCCAAAAGACACAGCCATTTTGGATGGGAGAACCACATCACAATACGTGTCTTGAGTCTGTGAACTTGCGTCACGTTTTTACTACTATTTCTGATAAGAATACTCCTTCACAGACAAGAGTATAGAACTAGAGCATAGATCAGGAGTTACCGCAGGGCAAGGAGAGGCCCTGGGCAGGGACGTGTTGGCAGCAACGAAGGCAGACATGATAGATACTATGCTGACAGTGATACACTGACAGTCATAATGTTCCATAATATTGTGAGCTGTGGAACCTGGGCAGGGGTGGCTGTGGGTAGGTAAAGGGCACAGAGGATTTCTCTGTGTTGTTTTTTACAATTGCATTTCAAGTCACAATTATAGCAAAATAAAATGTTTGCTAAATATAAGAAAAAACACACAGCTGCTTGAAATCGCACAAAACAAGATCAACATTTTATCTCTGACTACTTCATTTCTGTTTGGGGAAAGAAAAACAAAAAAAAAAAAGCAAACAAACAAAAAAAGATGAAGGGACCACGGGAACTCAGCAGGAACTCACAGCAGTGTGGTCACACAATGGCAGCCTGTGACATATTAGAAGCATTTAACTATCTTCAAAGAACACAGATGGGCAAAACTGCAGATGGGACAGAGCTCAGTGGCGGAGTGCTTGCCTAGTGTGCACAGGGCTCAACAGTCTTCCTGTGGCACTGGGGGTAGGGAGGGGAGGTGACAGGGTTTGCGGGTCAGGCAACAGGGTCGGCAAGAGAAAGAGTGGGGACTGAGGAGCAAGAGACCCAAGGAATGAAGACAGTCTGTCTGCTCAAGGATCAAGTCTCAAGTCTCATCTCTCATGCCTCAAGTCTCTAGTCTCCTTTATTGGAAGGCAACTATGCACTTGCTAAGGAGTGCAGCTAGAGACACTTAACCATAAGTTCAGGATGTATAGGAGAAAAACAAGATGTTATCAGAGTGTGTTCAGCTGTGGGGGGCTTTTTGCAAAAACATCATGCTAGGAAAGCAAGTCTCTCGTCAGGGTGGAAAAGGACCACCTGTAAGTAACTAGCCCACGATGGCTGCAGAGATGACAGGCGCTTTCTGCTAGGAGTCGGCTCCCAACAGGAGAGGGAGAGGGAGAGGGAGAGGGAGAGGGAGAAGTGTCCAATGTATTCAGAATACCAGCATAATGTGACTTCCCAATGTGAATTAAAATTCAAGTGTCTCCAGTTCATACTACATTTGAAATCGTTTTGCTTTTGGAATTTGTACGCACTGTATATTAAGATTTACCTGTTTTTGTTTTTTAAGATTTACCTGCTAGTCTCTGTCTTACGTCTTTTAACATTCAGTTTCCAAGTAACAAAGGCTTTATTTAGCCTGAAAAGAAAAAAAAAGTACTTCTTGAAGTCAGAATTCCAAGTCATGTAATTGCATGGAACACATTTGTTAACAGCTAAGTAATGTTAGAAAATTCCTTAGACGATGTGTTGTCTTGCACCACCAAAAATAAATGCTAAGCCATCCAAATTTTCTCCAAAACCAACAAAACATAAAGCAAAAGGCAAATGTAAGCAACAGTCATTCCATTGCCTATCGACACAGAATCTGCTTGACTGCAACATCCAAATAAATATTTTAAAAAATGAAATGTGTTTTTGTACATTAATTATACATAAATTATGATCTGTATATATTATACATACATTACAATAATATGCATATTATATATACATGTATAACACATGTTATAAGTGTGTATCCAACTATACATATACACGCGTTTCCTTTGTGTCCATCTCACCGGAAGTTGTAAAATATCTTAAACTTCTGCAGTAAGTAGAAGTAATGTCTTTCATAGAGCCAGTCCATCGTAGGCATAAGCTCCACATCCTCCATGTTGAGGCCTGTTTTAGTGATCTGTAATCACAGAGGACAAAATCCAGCTTCAAGATGCTGCAAGGGCCTATACACCCCAATCCCTCGTCCACTTCATCTATCTATACGAATCTGACTTCCCCACACACAGCTGCTACCCGTAGCTTTTCTCCAGCTTGCTTTCTTGTGCTTCTACAGAAAGACTAGGAAAAACTTCCTCTTTATCCAGAGATACTTTTACAGAAAACTCAATAAGTTTTCTGCCTCGCAATTTTCATGTTTTGTATAAAGTATGATGTGACCGGGGATGCGGCTCAAGGCCAGGATGCCTGTCTAGCACACCTCAAGTCCCAGGTTTGTGGTCCTGTTCGATTGTACTGTTGAGTTGATTTTAGTTTGACAGTTGAGAGAACAGAAGAAAACAGATGGCAATTAAATAAAAGGATCACAATTGGCTAATTATAATCTGTGGTCATAGTGCTATGTACTTAATGGGAGTTTCTATATGTGGTGAAGTTTCTGACCAGTACACCAATTAGAAGGATTCCTCGTTGAGCTGCAAAGATGGCTTCACTGGCAAAGTGCCTGGCAAATGACCATGAGGACCTGGGTTCAATCCTTAGAACCCACCCTAAAATCTGGACACAGTGGAACCCCTGGGGAGCTGGAGATGGGCGGATCCCTAGGGCTTGGCCAGCCAGCCTACTTCTTTGGTGAGTTCCAGAGCAGGAAAAGACCCTATCGCCCCATCACAAAAAACAAGGTGGATGGCTCCTGAAGATCACCCAACATTGTCCTCCCCTCTACACACACACACACAAACATGCATATACATACACTCTTTCTCTCTAACACACACCTACACAAAAAATAAATATCATTTATCATTCCTATTATGCTAACAAATGTCTGTTTTCTAGTTTCTACTTTTAAAAAATTATGTAAAACAAGTATCTAATTGGTGAAAAACTCCTTCAAATTGAATTCTTAAACCTTAATCTGTACCAAAAAAGAAGAAAACATTATTATTAAGTAATTTTCTCACAAGCTGTTTCTTTTGTTTGGCTGGGGTTTTTTTGTTTTGTTTTGTTTTGGTTTTGGTTTTTTCAAGACAGGGTTTCTCTGTGTATCCCTGGTTGTCCTGGAACTCACTCTGTAGACCAGGCTGGCCTTGAACTCAGAAATCTGCCTGCCTCTGCCTCCCAAGTGCTGGGATTAAAGGTGTGCTAGGAATAAAGGCATGTGCCACCACACCTGGCCTAAGCTGTTTCTTAAACATTGATTTCCTAAATGGACTGAGTTTTTCTAAACAACAAAGAGAGAAATCATATTGTTTCATTTACCTAAAATTACATAAATTACATACAGTTGTAAATATACATACATACATACATACATACCTACATACATACATACATATAGAAATGAATTTTATGCCACTTGGACTGGCAATGTTCCCTCTAAGAGGCTTAGGCTACCTAACAAAACCTCCAACATTAGACGTGAGAAACCCCTCTGAAGTTGTTGGTCAAGAGACTCTCAAAATAAATAAGCTGTTGCTGTTGTCCTGTGGTTGCCTCCCAGAGGTGGGAGATGTGTCTCTATCCTGAGGATGCAGGACTCGGAAGACTGGAGCTGGAAGTGACCTGAAAGCCCCCTCCCTGAGGGCTAGAAGGTGCTATGGGAGCTGTAAAGAAGACCAAGGAAGAGTCCTGCTCAGCTGTGGTGCCTACGAACCACACAATGACCAGCACAGCACAATATCCCCAAAGCTCAGGTAGCAGCATTCGTATCTTGGTCACAAGCAACAGCTCTCAAATGAGACGTGAGGCCTGTTCAACAGGACAGGGGACATGCCAACTACCTAGGGCTGGTGAGGTGACGAATTGTAGAAGAGAAGCTATCACAGGCACACTTTGTTAGATTGGCACAATTCCCTGCTGCATTCTAAATACTCCTTTTGTCCATAGGTAAGCGTAGGTCTCACACCACATCAAAGATGTTTCTCTTTGCAGCAGACGGAGATGGTTACAGAAAACCACAGCTGGCCAAAATGCAGAGATCATGGGGGTGCCCAGGCCCAATGGATAAAATATATCTACAACACAATGCCTGCACCTAACCTGAGGCTCAGGGAACATGCCGGAGGAGGGTCTGGAAAGGCTGTAAGAGCCAGAAGACCAGGGAGTCTGCTGAGAGAATATGAGTTCTGGGAAGGACAGGGAAGCTACAGGCCTGATATTGCAAAAATATGGCTGTTAAACAAGACCTGAATAAGGGCATCAGCAATGACAAATGAACGTGGAAGGGGACTTTCCATCAGGCCTTACCCCTAGACAAAGACCCCCAGGTGCCCAAAAACCACAAAGTGAGGGACAGTTATTGAATAATAAAGAAAAAGAAGCCATGAATCTGAGAGGGAAGAGAGGGGGAAACATTGGGAAGTTGGAGGGAAGAAACATGGAAGGGGTTGGAGGGGCAAAAGGGGGAAATGATAAAACTATATTTTAATTTTAAATAAGTAAAAAAATGCTACATTTAAACAGCCTCTAAATTGGTTGCTTTTATGCTCCTCTTTGCTCATTTTGCTGTCAGGGTCTCTCCCTCCATGTGTACCCCAGGTTGGCCTCAGACTCACTCCTCCTACTTGTCTCCCCCTACTGGGGTCACAGGTGTGCACCATCGCACTTGGCCTGACCCGCTAATACTTCCTGATGTTCTTCATAAGGCAGAGCCTGAGTAGTTTACATTACCTTCGAGACAAATGAAGCAGTGACCATCCAAAACTCTTTGCAGCTTTTCGCTCTGTGGGCAGAGACTGCTTGGAGGTCATACTCATTGAACATGCCTCTGTCGTTCTCCATAGGAAGGCAGTATATGAATTCACCATCATCTTTCAAGCATTCCTCAGAAAGAGAAGACACTTCCTTTGAGACAAGTTAGTTAGTGAAATGGCTACATTGATCCAGTGGAAACAATGTTGAGACAGAATTAAAATGGTATAGTAACCTCAATATTAACCTCAAATCATGTCTAATTCAACTCAATGGGGCCGGCCTTATCAAGGGGTTGAGGCAGTTCACTTGTATCCTAGGCACACACAGTGACAAGACATTTAGAAATATTTGCCCACATCCTTATTTCCAACTTGATGATAGACCGTGAACACGCCCCATCTTCCAAAGGTTGTGGATCACCTAACTTGAGAAAGGCCATCGACTCCTGAGATAACAGGGTGGGACCTGGAACCCAGGTGTGACTTTAAATTTAACCTGGAAGCTTCTCTAGTGAGTGAGAAAGCAGTCTCATTCACGCGGTGCTACTGAGAAGCTGGCTCTCACCCACTGGGGACGCGTCGCGTGTAAATTCTAAAGCTACTTTCTTTTAGTTTTGAAACATGCAATTTTATTAACTTTTTTTTTAAAAAAAATTCATACAAAATTAAATGTAATCATTTTGGAGTAATTTTATTAAAAGCATAACTTAGTAATTGCTGATACTCTTGGAAACTGCTGAACCCAGTGTACTGAGCTGTTTCCGTGGTGCGTGGCTTTGGGCTCACTTTCATGCTCTTCACCTTGGTTTTCTTTCTTGAAGACTATTTCCATTGTTGTAGCTGTTTGTTTTCTAACAATTATAACCTGTACTATGAGACCTTCAAAAATAAATTTCAACCCCGAAAATAAGAAGCAATGGGCAATGAGCTAATGTGTAGGTGGGTGGAGGGACAAGCCTTACTGTAGCAGTTTGCCCAGCTTTGTCCTAATTCTATTTTCTAAGGTCACTAGAAACTTGGTGAACACAGAATCCACAAGTCTTTTTTTTTTTTTGCATACAAATTAAGTATAATTTATTCAAGGCTCCAAAGCAGCCATGGACAGTTAGAGCTCTGTTTTATACTTTCAAACACGATGTCCACAATCTATCTGATACTATAGCACATTCCTTTTCCATTAAATCTTTACAACTCTCTAGAGAAATTCCCTTTATCTCAATTCCAAGGTCAAAGAAACTATAAAGCTCAGAGAGGAGAGGAGATTGCTCAAGACAGCATGGTGAGTGTACAGATTGAAAACTACATGAATCTGATCTATGAGTGCACTTCCACTCACCTTCTCTGGCTATGAACAATGGCCAAAAGATCTTTTGTCATTAGTATAACCATCTGGAGCAGGGATTGGCAAACCAAGCCTGGCCCAGGCGTCTGTTTTTGTAAATAAAGTTTTATTGGCACACAGTCCTGTCCATTCGTTGTATACTGTGTACTGATGGTCTTGTGCTACAGAGGCAGGGTGAGTGCTTCCGTGCATCAGAGAGCATGTGGCCTCCGAAGACTCTCTTGTTATACGGCCCTTTGAAGAAAAAACCTGACCCCAGGGTTTGAAGCAACGCTGCGTACGTATGTAGCAGTTTACTGAGTAAACAGATGACTAGTCACATTTCAGGTACTGATTCGGTTGGTCTAGTACTAGTGCAGCTGAGAACAGGGGTGTCTAGTGAGTTTCTTAAACAAGCTCCTTTTATTCTTTCTTGTAAGTCACAAAGTGACATACAAAGACACCCAAAAGTAGATTCCAGTTTAAGGCACATGGCAGACTTTCCTGTGACCCCAATGAATAAGAGGAAAAGATGGGGGGAACATATGCAAGATGTATTATAGACTTAAAAACTGTCATGAAATAATTATGATAACTTATGTGAATTAAATTATATCAAGATTCTTTTATATTTGCCAGCACGTGTTGTAATCAATGTTATTAATGAGAATGGATGGAACATCTACAATGAATTAAATAAAAGTTAATATTTTAATGTTGACTAGTTGAAATTGCGTAAAATAGAATTGTACCTTTAGGCTGCACCTTGGAAGCACAGTCTTAGGGTGGTACTTCAGAGAGCGAAGAAATGATGGAGTTTCCCATCCAAGCTTTTCTCTAAGCCTAAAAATATGTTTTATGGCGTCAGCCTCTTCTGGTTCTGGCAGAAAAAGGTTTTAGAGTTCACTATAAGTGCATGTATGGGCACCATTTACAAACATTTCCGTACACAGAGAAATCGAATAGTGATAAAAGTTAACACAGCAATGAAAGAAGAAACAGCTTTAAATTAGGATTTAACAGGAGCTCAAAGGAAAGCCCAACTATTTCACTTAAGACACCACAACCTGCACATACATGTGCGCATGCACCTGTCACATGCACACCCCACATAAGCACACACACACACACACACACACACACACACACACACCACAAACACACACAAGGAAGGTCGGGAATAACCGCATGTGAACATGAAACTTTATGCTAGATCTTTAGGGATAACGTATGCTAACATCTACACGCACTTCTCCCTTATTTTGTTTGAAATGTATTCCAAACCTGAAATAGATTTGTGGATAACAATTGTAAGATATGGATAGTGTCAAGAAAGGCAGGCAGGCAGACAGACAACACAAAGGGTTTAGTTACATAATTATAGATCATAAGCCCCAGGAAACACTGGATCAGGACCCAGTCAAAAGCCTTTCTCTTTGAAGGCCTAACATGACCGGAAGCAATAGCATCAGAAGAAAAGAGGAAGCAATGTGGGTCAGAGACATCCTTCGCAAGAATGGCCACTCACTCCATATATTCTTTTTTTTTTTTGTTTTTGTTTGTTTTTGTTTTTGTTTTTCGAGATAGGGTTTCTCTGTGTAGCCCTGGCTGTCCTGGAACTCACTTTGTAGACCAGGCTGGCCTCGAACTCAGAAATCCGCCTGCCTCTGCCTCCCGAGTGCTGGGATTAAAGGCATGCATTTCTTGATCCCGTTTTCATGATTCGCAGCACCACCTTTTTCTTTTTTGCTTCTATTTCCCATGTTATGCAGACTGTAGCTTAAACTTCATTTTATACCTTTTCCCCCCTCTCCCAGTTTTAAAATTAAGTTTCTAAGTGTACATATTCACAGTACATGTATTTGGCGCATCAGATATGTCATTAGCATGGCCAGAGCACACTCCCTCACTGGTCCCTCCTGTGTGCTGTCTTCACCATGGCTGTGAGGGTTCACGCTCCCATCAGCAGCACACGGCTGTTTCCTTCCCTCCCCGTCTTTGGCAGTTTTGTAACTTTTCCTCACTGTTCTGACTGGTGTGGGAAGGTCTCTCACTGAGTTTCTTATTTAAATTTCCCTGACAGTTAACACTGTATAACAGTTTCCACTCACCTGTTTGTGTTTTATGCCTTACGTTGTGGCTTTCAGACACCCTGCCCATTAACTTACTGGGGGTTAACTTGAGGGTTTTTGTTCCTTATGTGTTCTGGACATTGGTTCTCTGTGGGGTCAACATTTTGAAACTATTTTCTCCTATTCTGTGACTATTTTCTCTTCTCTCTGGTGACGTCTATGACGATGTTTCTTATTAGACAGCAGAGTAAGTCACAGGAGCTTTTGAGAAGCACACAAGGCATGCCAATGGTGACACTGATTCTAACACCTCCTTCTGTGTCTCAGGCCCGCTGGAAGTCATGCACAGCAGCTGAGCAAAACCATTTCTTTTTGGAGAAGTGAAATGTGTGCTATTTTATAAAACAGCACCAGAAATCTTCTCTGTTTCCTCAAAGCTGGCAAAGGAGAGGCTAGAATAATTCTGCTAGCAAGATGGCCTCTGATGCAGTGAGCTGTCCCCCAAGAGGAGATGCTCTATCACCTGTGCCACATCCTACTCAGTAGCATAAGTCACAGGACTCCCGGGGCACTCAAGGGAGGCTGCAGACTAAACAGATGAAGGTTTTCTGCTGAGATATTGAAAAACCTGAATGTCCCAGTGTGGAGAAGGGGTTCTGATGACAATGTGATGATAAATCTATCTCTGAATTGTGGTACTCTAGTAAGAAACAGGAAGTTTCCTTTATAAAATTTATGATATTAAAATAATGATTCCAAATATAAAGAATCAAAAATGTTAGTGGGGAAAACATGCTTAACTATTTGGATGTTTAATCTTTGTGTTTAATCTTTGTACCAGGTGTGGTAGTGCAGACCTATAACTCCAGAGACTGAGGCAAGGGGGTCTCAATTTCAAAGCCAGCCTGAGAAATATAATGAGTCTGTGTAAGACACCCAGAGGCTGACAATATAGCTAGTGGTAGAACACTTGCCCAGCATGTGCATGGCCCTGACACACACACACACACACACACACCACACAAACACTACATATATATATATATATATATATATATATATATATATATATATATATATACACTCACATACATACACACACCACACGTACACTAAACATATATACACACATACACACATGCACACACACACATACACACACACACACATCCCCACAGCTCCACCTCCCCCCAGGCCACCCCCACGCTCAGGTACCCCCCCCATACACACACATACACACATGCACACACACACGTACACACACATACACACACACACATCCCCACAGCTCCACCTCCCCCCAGGCCACCCCCCACACTCAGGTACCCCCCGATACATACACATACACACCCCACACATGTTTTACTAGAAGCATAAAACAAAGCTATAATTTGTCTTTCATGGAGTTCTAAAACTATAGTCAGAGAATATCTTCAGTAAGAACACAATCCCTAAATACTTTGTCAATTTTAGCGATATTGTTAGTTTCAAAAATAATTGAAAATGTAGCAATTCTTTATGGTACAAAACCATCAAGACTCAGTAAGACTTTTTCTTTTCTATAAAGTCAGTGTCCAACACAGGCAGCAAAACCTTGGAAAACTGTGGCAGTATGCGCCATTTCCTCCAAGCTGGAACAGGGCCACAGCATACCTGCTCTGTCATACGGCTGAATTCGGGACCTCTTCCTGGTTGTATGGGCAGTCTGCTCCGGCTTCACTTTTGCATTCCTTATATCGGGGAAAAATGGTTTTGAAACCCCTACACATTGTGGACTGAACTTTTGTTCAAGATAACCTGTGAAGAAAAACATTGTGAACTGGGTGCCTACTGTGAGCTCTAAAAATACCATAGTAATTTCATATACCAAACAACAGTCAGCCATTAGATGAGGTGCAGGGAGCTTGTGCTGAGCCAACTGCCTGCGTTAGTCTTCCGGCTGGTTTCCTTCGCATGTTACATGCCTGCCTTACCTTTCCCACCTTTGAAATGGGGAGGTAAAAGATGAAAAGTAAATAGCCACTGTCCTTGCCTGGAGGTTGTCCTTGACAACTAGGCTGCAAGGGAAGGGCGGGGAGGAGCCAGAGCCTCTTGGAATAGAAGTTAAGGACAGTGGCAACTTCTCATCCTGGTCATCTCTGGCACCTTCCAGACTTCACCTTTTGTTACAGTAAGAACCTCAGACACTGCCAAGGACGGAATTGTTAATACTGCTACAGTCCTTTCCAAGGCAAATGTCAGTTGCTTTGCTGAATAATTTTATCATTAGAATACATCCTTATAGTATGAGCAAATACTCATAGGAAATAAATAAATCTTTTAATTCACTCTAACATGGGACTGAGTACAGAATATATTTAAATATGAACGCAGAAGAGCAGAGTATTGCTAATATTTCTTGTATGGCTTACTTAACTGGAGGGTTACATTTAGAAGACTGGGGGAAGTTATTGATGATACAGGAATTTATAGAAGTGATTGTTCTCTTACATTTAACATATACATATACAGTAAAGTTACCGAGCCACAACTTAGTAGGTAAAAAAAAAATAGTGTAACTACAAGCAAAACTGCAAAACTCAGTTAGTGCAGGAGCCCAGTGAGTCTCACCATGTCCCCTTTAGTCAGCCTTTAGTCCCTCCTCTGGGACTCGTGTGGTCTGAGCAGACTCACACATTCATCCTTTCCAAGGAACCACATGCAAGAGAGGGCAAGGATTTGAGGTTTAGAGTAAGATGAGAGGCTGAGGAGGAGAGAACCATAAGACAGCAAAAGCATCTCTCAGGAGATGGGCGGCGAGGGAAGGTGGGCTTTCCTGGACCAGTTATAGGAGAACGAGCTGTAAGATGCGGTTATTCCCCGAGGACTCTCTCAACTGGCAACTGTCTATGGTCTCACGCTCCACATAGCCCAGGCTGAGCAGCAGCTTTCTCTTCCCACTCACCACTTCCAAAACAACCTGTACCCTTTAAAATAAACTCCTAGTCCTCTGAAGTTCCTGGCTTTCTGTTACACCACACACACACACACACACACACACACACACACACACACACACACTCCAACATTTCCCAGGAAACCAGTTGCTGGGAAGTCACTCAGTTAGCTTGTAGCTTTGGCTCCACAGAGGGCTCACTTTTCTGTTTCATGCTCCTAAACTGAGATCCATTTGATGCTAAGTCCTTTTGCTATACAACAGATCTCCTCAAATCTTCTCGACCTCTAACATGTATGCAACTATACGCAACATCTACAATACAGTCTTAAAAAGGGAATTGTTTGTTTTTTACAGATTACAAGGAATATAATTCAATAGTGTCTAATTGTTCCACGAGTGGCTACTGTTACACCGTACATGTACCATTTGCCCTCCATCCTTTCACCTTGCTTTTGTACCCTGCAACATGGCTGCCTTTCACCTCATCAGTCTGCCCACCCCATCGCTCCACAACTCTCTCACAATCCACCATCCTTCCATTTTTTTTCCACCTTTCCTTTTTATCCACTTTAGATAACATTTTTACACATACTCTTATCAATATCTTAGACGGCCTCTCTTCAGATCTGCCCATCTCAGTGCTAACAGATAAAGGTTCACAGCAAAGTGGGCTTCGGCAACTCCACAAATTCACTGTAATTAACTGTACATACACCCTGAAGACAAACCAGAGATCCATTGATCTTTTACCCACTTGTCTTTTTCACTTTCAATGGCTATTTTTAATTTTTCTCCAAGTTCTTCGAACTTTCAAATGTTACCTTCTAGTCTCTGACCTTTCCATTTAATTGCTCTTCTCTGGTTAACACGCAGGGTTATCAGACGGAGATTTCCTCAACTTGCTACAGACACACAAGCCAAGCTCCCTCATCTGTATCCATGGTTCTCTCTCACACTGACCTAGTAAATGAGACGCCTGCCTTTCCTGACACCAGAAGGTTCCTTTCCATCTTCTATTTCCATGTCTGCATTGTTAACTATGTCCCCCTGCATGCCCCTTCCACATTAAATCCATTCTTGGACTACACCCTAGTTATCACCACACAATGCCTCTTCAAAGATGAACTTCTATGAAGAGTTGTAAATGTTTTATTTTTTTATCACCCAGTTCTTATTCCACTGCAGTCTTGGAATTACACCAAAATGGCTCTCAAATGACTACACTTTTGAGGTCAGTACAGTCAATGGACATTTCCTACTTCTGATTTTCTGAGTGTATTAATAATGTTTCACACTTTGGACGATATATTTTTTTTTCAGGAGGTAGGTTGAGACAGGGTCACATTTTGTACCCCTGGCTGGACTAGAACTCACTGCATGGATCAGGTTGCTCTCAAACTTGTAACAATCATATTGCCTCTGCCTCCCAAGTACTAGGACTACAAGGGTAAGCTGCCATTCCTAACTTCAATCCTTTCTCACACAGTTATTTTCCATTGATTTCTGTGACACCACATATTCATTTCTTTATCATCCTGTCCATTCTAGCTGACAGATCCCATGTCTATATCTGGCCTCTTTCTGGCTCATAATTGTTAGACATTTTCCCTAAGTATTCTCATTGTGACCATGACATAAACTTCCAATCTTAGACTATTCCCAAATACATCTTTGGCCTGACATTTCAGAGCTCCTGAATCATGTCCAGCGGTCTCCTCAGCATCGTAACTGGCGTGAACCAAAGGTATTCTCAACTCAATATATCTAAGCTCCAAATTCATGCCCACTCCCCTGGCCCCACAAATGCTTGTGTGAGGTTTCATATTTTAGTGTATGGTACTGCTATTAATTACATTTAAAAAATCCAGAAACCTAGGCACTATCTTTAATACCTCCTGGTCTCTCCAGTCCATCAGCATGAAGGATTAAGAATACCTTCATGACAGCTAAAGTCTGCTAACCAATCTCCATGGGTCAGTTTTCATTCTTTAATCTGTAGTCTTTTTCAAAACAGGAATGGGAGCATATTAAGTCCTTGCTTGTCTGTCATGGATGCTGGGTATGGAGGGGCACACCTCTAATTCCACCACTTTGAAGGCAAAGCAGGCAGATTTCTTTGAGTATGAAGCCATCCTGATCTACACAGCAAGACCCAGGCTAGCCAAAGCTACATAGTAAGTCGCTGTCTTAAAAGCAAGATCTGGGATTGGGAGGTGTCCTGGAGATGTGGCTTAGCAGTTAAGAGACACACTGCTCTAGCAGAGGGCCTGGGTTTGATTCCCTACACCCACATCTAGTGACTCAAAACTGCCTGTAACTGCAGCTCCCAGGGGCACTACCACAGATCTGACCTCTGTGGGTTTCTGTGCTTATTCACATATACATACCTACACCTAAACCATACACATAATTAAAGGTCACACACACTTTACAAAGCCTTCTACAGTTCGTATCTTCAAGCTCTTTAATCTAGACACCATGTCCTTACTTTTCCAACCTTAGTGTTCCTACGCAGCTCACTTTCCTGTCCTCTTTCTCTTGAGGAAAACAGCAAAAAGATCACATTCTAACAGTCTGCCCAGAGAACTCCTGGACCTCTGGCACTCACACCCTTTCAGGGACTCACCCACTGATTCTCAGGCAATGGTGACATCAGTTGGAGGAGTGGCCTAAGTATTGATTGGCTTGTTTAGGTGACAAACACGACAATGGTCAAAGTTTGGTCTAGTTCAGACAGGAAGGGACCACTAATTTTGAACAACACCCGAGAAATGATGTAGAAAGCAGAGGAAAATGTCATCTAAGAAACTAAAGAGGGGTTGGGAGGGCTAGGGAAACAGATCGGATGGTGAGGTGCTGGCTGCTGAAGCGTGAAGACCCAAGTTCCCTCTCCAGAACCCATGAAAGAAGAGCACTGTGTGTGATGACACTTGTAATCTTCTGAGGAAGAGGAGACGGGGGATCCCTGGGGACTGGCCACTCAGCCAAGTCTACCTCGCCAGAGCCAGCACAGTGGGAAAGACCTTGCCTCACACGGCAAGCTAGGTAGCATCTGAGAAGTGACACTGAATGTTGCCTTTTGACCTTCTATGTATGTGATCTCATATGCACATATACTCTTACCATATGAGCATGTGGGAATATGGGCATGGGGAGACAAGGGCGCATGCTCACATCCACAGACAGACAGACAGACAGAGACAGACACACACACACCACAAAAAAATGAAAGGAAATTATCAAAAGAAAAAAATGCAGAATGGTATAGTGAAACAGATCATTCTATTTTTCAATAATTTCTGAGGATTTAACTATGCGGAAGCATTCCGTGACCTTGGAAGAGTCTTATCAGTAGAATGGAGGATGGAGCAGGTGAGGAGCAAATCACAGACAGGGAGAGGCAGGAAATCCGGGTTGCTCTGTCAAGAGTAATGACCCTGTAGTAGAGACTGCTGGAAGGGAGCACAGGCCTCCAGGTGCTTCTGTCTGGGTTTTTAAAGAAGGCATGGAGCACATCTATGTGCTCAGAGGACCGAGAAGGGGAAAGAAGGCATGGGAGAAGGAACCTGAGACTGACTATCTGGAGGTCAGCGCTGCAGACACCCGAGTTTACAAAGAGGGGACATGAAAGAGTAACACAGAGAGAACCCAACCCACCCAGCTGCTAAAACTTGATGTTCTGGGTACGGTGGAATTTGAACAAAGAAAAAGGAAGACTTAGAAAGGGGAGGTTTGTGGAGGAGCGATTAGGACACCAGTAGTTATGGATGGTGTGTGTGTGTGTGTGTGTGTGTGTGTGTGTGTGTGTGTGTGTGAAGAGAGAGAGAGAGAGAGAGAGATAGAGAGGGAGGGAGGGAGGGAGGGAGAGAGAGAGAGAGAGAGAGAGAGAGAGAGAGAGAGAGAGAGAGAGAGAGAGAACATCCAGAAAGCAGTGAAGACTTAAGAAACCATGGATGCACTGCAAAGTCTAATTTGTGGTGATCGCACTATAAAGAGAGTAGAAGCATCCTCGGGCATCTTAGTGGTGCCAGCAGCATGTCTGTAACTTTATCATCCGTATCAGTTTTAGATCATGACAGTCTTGAGAAGCAGGTTTCATGGTTGGAGGCATTTCCACCTGCTGCAACTCATGGGATTGGTTGGACACCAAAGCTGCTATTTTGAAGGAAAGTGCTACAGTTAGACAACATAGAAATACTGTGCCTGGACGGTAATCTTGGTCATCTTCCGTCCCCTCTGAACTTGAGGACTCGGAGGGTATTTTCTTCCCCACAGCCATAGCTGATCTGCCATGTATGCACTGTCGGCCTTTATGTATTGAACGTCTAAGATGACAAAAAAAAGTAACCGTAAGAAAACAAACGACTGCACAGGCTCTCAAGCTTCGCAGCTGTAACCAACACAGGCTGTTTACTGTACAACATGGCTAACACTATAAAGTTAGTATCTCCTCTCTGCCTTGGAGCACAAAAGTCCCATTAATCCCTTCAAAAAGTGTTTTGCTAGCTATCTGTAGAGCAAAACTGAAACACTTACATAGAAATAATGAAGTGCTAAATGAGTCGAACAGGTGTTAACATAAAATAATAAACATTTTGAAAGTTTAAAGCTTGACTTCATTTCTGAAGAGGAAGAAATTCAGTTAGTTAACTCCTGCCTTTAACTTAGTGGCAGAGGCAGTTACTTGAAATTCTATACTCCTATATTGCCTTTATTCATGAAGAGAACAGCAAACAGTCCATCCGTATTGGTTATAAGTGTTCAGAAAGACTTCATAGGGGCACAGAGTCAAAAACCCAGTGACTACAGCTGACATATGCAGTAGACAAACTCATAAGGCAGAGGAAATAGTTCAGGGATTTGTAAAGCCTTCAATATATTTTCAAGTCAGGGGAGGATGGGTCTACTGCTACATTAAACAAACCAGTATGAAAAAGAAAAAACCCACAAGCACAGCCTCTGTGGACTTATTTATGAACACATTATTGGGCATTTTTATAGCCTTTCCCTCCGAGAACCTTTTGGGTCTCATTTGTTATAAGCATCTTTCGATGTTTCCTGATTGCTGGAATGACTATTGTGACCTTTCTTCTGCTATTTATGAACTTTAGACAGTAATCCTTAGTCACTTTATATATTTAACCTGGATTTCACATTTAAATACTGTAATAATGTCCTTAGCTTTAATAGAATTGACCTATCTCAGCCTTAATGGTTTATGTTATGAACGTTTAAAAAAAAAAATCTGTCTTTATCTGAGATTTACAAAATTCTTCTATATTTTCCTAACACTTTTAAAGTTTTACCTTCCAGGCTTTTAATTCATGCCTTAGTTCTTAAATCTTTAGTTTGAAGGAGCAGTTTAAGGGGCAGAGTCAAGTCGCACCCACCTACCCCTGCCACACGAAGCTGTCACAATGCCAGTAGCCAGTACCTCCACCCTTCCCTGCCAAGATGAATAGTTTTAAAGCTGTGCTAGGCTCCCAGGATGTGTGTGTGTGTGTGTGTGTGTGTGTGTGTGTGTGTGTGTCTCCTCTGCACTCACCCAAGAGCTCTGGATTTGAGAATGAAAGACACACATGCCAGCTCATTTTGACATGCCCTGTTTGCTTAATGGCTGGTTACTTCTAAAGCTCCCAAGGCTAGCACACACTCCCCTTTGGTATTCCTGAGTTAACAGCTTTTAGAAATCTATATTTCATTTCTGCTACCCCAGACCCAATCCGGGAGTTGTCCCTAGTCCAGGAGTGGTCCCTAGGGCCACGCTCCCAGATTCTTATATGCCAGTGGGCCTTTAAGCCTGCTCTCTTTGCTTCCCTGTCACGGCACTCCTGTCTGTTCATCTTCCCCCTCAGTATCTTGCCCTTGCGATCTAAAAGTCCCACCTCTGTCTCTCTGCTCAGCCATTGGCTGTATGGCAATTCTTTCTTACCAATCAAAGCCAGCTAGGGCAGGGCCCTTCAGCTTCTGGAAGATTAAGACAAAGCATGAACCAATTCCCAGCATGCACCGCTGTGCCTGGCTTCCAAGTGAACGTTTTAACCATAAAATTCAAGCGTATTAGTCTTCATGCATGCTTTTCCGTTACAGGCTTGTCCCGGCAGATCACAGTTCCTTCTGAGAGTACAGTAATGTCTTTGCCTTACATGTTTTCCATCTTCTTCTTCTTCCTCATCTATTGGTGTGCTCTGACACTTCTCACTGCCGTCTATCTGTACCCAGTTTGACATTTTCAAAAGTTATTTTAAACTATTTTTAACTATTTCCCCTTCATATTGTACACATCTTTTGCCTTTTACTAAGAACTTAATTTTTATTTGTTATTAGAAACATACTCCAGACTAATATATCAACCATTTTATTTTGTTAACTATGCATCACCTGTTCTCTATCTTGGCTGTACTTCTGATATTATGGGTTTGTTTGTTTGTTTTATTTAGATCTTCCTGCCTCTGTCTCCTGAGTGCCGAGATTAAAGGTGTGCACCACCATGCCCAGCTTTTAATTTCCAAGAGCTATTTCTTTTTCTACAACTGCTCTGGTATTGTTAATTTCTAAAAGTGGACTATGTTTCACTTTTCTGGTTGTCTCATGGGAGCTTTGAGGTGGTTGCTGAACTTTTATGTTCATGTTGTCTGGCTCTTCTGTGCTTCTTTGATTTGTTTGCATCTCCTCCGTGTTACGAAACATTCCCCGTGTTCATGCATTGCTTACGTTATTAAACGTAAGACTTGGGAGTGGGATGAGCAGACACAAGATGGGATAAGGGTAAGGTCAGCACCAGATGGCTCACTTCAGAACCACACCCCCAAAAACCAGAATTCCCAAGTCCAGATCCCTCAATAAGTCTTCACATAACATCTTATAGTTAGCTTTTAGGTTAGGGCACACGCTAATGGATTTCATCACACCATTTTCATACATAGGTGCTATAATGCCTTGGTCTCATTTCCCCCACTGTCCTCCCGACTCACAATCTTTAGGGGTGTTTGTTTGTCAAAGTGGAGTCTCATGTAGCCTAGCCCAGACTTGAGCTCAGTATTCAACCAAAAAGAATCTTGACGTTCTGGTCCTTCTGCCTCTACCTCCAGAGCATTAGACTGAATGGGCATGCGCCGCCATGTGAGGCTGACGAACCCAGGGTTTCATGCACGGGATGCAAGCGCTCCATTAACCGAGCTACAGCCCCACCATGGAATTCCGGAAGCTATATATTGTCGAAATTTTACTATGGGGGAAAAACCCTCATTTTTTCATATTTATTTTTACCTTCTTCTTGACTTGTGATCCTTTCTGTTCACATTCGGCTTCTGAACTGTCAGGTCGATGGGTATAAATGTCTCCATCTGGTTTCCGTGTGAGACTGTGAAGTGACGGACTCTGAAACATATAATCGTGCTGTGTTCTTAATATGAGACAGGTTGATAGCTGTTAGTCTTGATATTAAAATCTGCAGATATAGTTGCCCACTTCCCAGGAAGCTTAACATAGCGAACGTTTCTTGAATACAGCCCCGTGTCCGGACATGCACTAAACAGTGGCCCTTTGCGAAAAATCTCCAGACTCAGCACACGCATCGGAGACCACGCCTCCTTTCTTACACTGATGGCTTTAATACACCCCAACTTCAGTTTTCAATACATTCCTGCTACACAGTAGTTAGCATGTTATATACTATGGTTATCAGGGTTAGGATCACTTTCCTCTGGAGTCAGGGACTGGGTCAAAATCTTCCGGATCCAAAGCCTCCTACGTCTGTGACAGAACAGAAGTCGCTAAATTCTCCAGAAACAAACCAAAGGAAATATGTTCAGCTTTGTGGGCAGAAAGACAAAGCCGAGTAAGTTGTTTAGATATTTATATAAGAAAGGAAGTTTCTGTAAATGTCTTACTGATAAAAATGAAAGTGATGAGGATTGAGATTTTTTTTCAACAAGGCCTCCCCATGTAGTCCTGGTTGGCCTTGAACTCACAAAACTCTGCCTGCCTCTGCCTCTGCCTCCTGAGTGCTGGGGTTAAGGTGTGCATCAGCCCTCCAAGCTTCTTTTATTATCTTACAGTATTTTTATGGTTTTGCTCACCTAAAGGAGATTCAAATTAGCAACACCAGTCACCAAATGGGCTGCAAAATATTCACTGTCACTTTGTAGAGTGCCATTCAAACATAGGTGCAAGTGAGAGCCTGCCTGTGGGCTATCACCTGCCAAACTCCTGTGGGCTATCATTTGCCAACCCCTTTAAGAGACTAGTGTGCTTCTCCCAACGGCTTTGACTTTGGAGCAACATCTGTTTATGCTCTAAGTAGAATCACTAAATATTTAATAAGCAAAAGAAGTGTTGCTGAGTCTTGGTATTAATTAAAGTGTAAAATTATATTTCCCCTTGCCTTTTGATCAGACAAGTATAAAACGTCTCAAGGAAACCTCGCACATCTCCACGGCAACATTTACATCATTTAAATGTCAGAACATTTCTCTGGGGGGAAAAACAGCCTAAGAATTTTATGCAAAGCCAAATTTTCATTTAAGAAATATTATAACATTTTCAAACAAGTAAAGCTTCGGAAAGATATCTCCCACAAGACATTCTTGTAAAAAAATATGCACACACACACACACACACACACACACACACACACACTCATATATATGGCAATAATTCCCATCAACGCAGACCAGAAGGGGGAAAACTTGGGAATAAAGGGAGTAATAGAATATTGAGTATATTTAAATACAGAACAAAGTCAAACAACTCTGGGTCTAAGATTGTAGAGCTGAACCTTATTTCCATGCATCAAAAATCTAAAGCGCATAGAAAGTATAGTTTAAACATGAACAAAATAATCAAGTCATGGAGAAAGGAAGGAAGAAGACATGGAAGATGTGTAAGTGAAGCCTAAGTTCATCTTCCATGTGTAGAGGCCAATACACCATCAAAGGCTCATGAAGAAAATATAGTTTAAATATATTATTAAGAGGCTGTGTCTACAGCTCCATAGTGGAGGCTGTGTCTACAGCTCCATAGTGGTATACTTGTCTAACACACACAAGGCCCTGGCTTCAATTCCCAGACCATACACACAAAGTTGTATGTATATAAAGTATGGAATCCATCCACACAACCAGAAGTATTGCACAAGGAACGGAGCCTTGGGAGGAGGGTGCATCAGCCGAGATGTGGGTGCATGAATTATGAAAAGCTTTCTAATGAGCAATCAAGAGATGCAAGCTCAAGTGCACAGATCGTGACACAGACTCTGGCATGTAATAAAGGGAGACAGCACACAAAGGAAAGAGACCTATGTGTCCATCAGAAAGACCTGAGCCCTGGAAACAGGCTGATGGCAAAGGAGGGCTGCTATCGACTCACAGCGGTCACTGACAGTTTCCGTTCCCTTCCCAGTCCTAACAGTACTCTGATTTTTAAGGTGCATCAAGAAGAAATGGGGGGGGGGGCAAGGAGGCAAACAGCATAGAGGATAATGTGGCAGTTCTGACATGGAAGCCTGTTGGGACTTTGGAAGGAGAGACGGGGTAGGGTGGAGAATACAATGACTGAAACTTAATCAAACACAAAATTCGACTGTATAAAAACTCAATGCATTGTAATCAAGAGGGATATATTCACATGAACTCATATGTACATGCATCTGTGCGCTCATACTAACACAACACAGAAAAAAATGCAAGGTACCAAAGCCAGGAAGGGATCCTAAGATTATCAGAGACAGCTTAAACCAGAAAGCAAACTAAGAATTGATGTTCTGGAAAAAGGTTTAAACAAAAACAATAATAGAGTAGCATCTTTAATGCATTGAGAAAGAAAAAACAAAAGCTCTTAACTTGAGAATCCTATACCTGGTAAAAACGAGTTTCAAAAGTGAAGGCAGAGGCCAGGCAGTGGTGCTGCACAACTTTAATCCCAGCACTGGGGAGGCAGAGGCAGGCTGATTTCTGAGTTTGAGGCCAGCCTGCTCTAGAGAGTTCAGGGCAGCCAGGGCTACACAGAGAAACCCTGTCTTGGAAAAACAAAACAAAACAAAACAAAACAAAACAAAACAAAACAAAAGCTAACACAAAACAAAACCAAAAACAACAAAATCCAAAAAACAGACAAACTAACAACAACAACAAAAAAAAAACAAACAAAAAATGAAACAAAACCAAACCAACAAAACAAACAACAAAAAGGGCAAGGCAGAGGACTAAGGTGAAGCTCAATGATAAAGGCCTGACCAGTGTGCACAAGACCTTGGGTTCAATTCCCAGAGCTACCAGAGAGAAAATGGAGGAAGTGTCGGGAAATAGGTGAGACATAATAAACACATCTTCCAACAAACAGAATCAGGAGAATCAGTGCGCACATAAAAGAAAGGTAAACCCACACATTTCATAAGTAACAATAATCCCAGATGAGAAGTCTAAGATACAAGGACGCAAAAAAAAAATACAGTGAGCAGTCCTGGTGGCATAGGCTGTGCAGTCCCAGCTACTTGGGAGAATGAGATGGGAGGACAGCCTAGGATACAGCCAAAGTTCAAGGTCAGCCTGGGCAGCTTAGTGAGACCCGTCTCAAAATTAAAGTGGCAAGAGGGCTGGAGATACAACTGGGGGTGTAGAGTGCACCTCACACCTGAGAGTCACTGGGTGTGCCCCGATGTGTGTAGTACACGCGCACATGCCGATGTAACAAGCATGAAGGCAGAGGTAACAAATACTGCCAACAGAATACAACTGTGTCCCCAAGGAGTACAAGTGTGGTGCTGGGGAAACGGCTCAGTGGGTAAAGTGTGTGCCTCAGAAGTGCAAGGACCTGAATTAGGGTCCCCAGAGCCTACATCTTAAAGAGCTGTGTGTGGTGGCCCACACTTAAAATCCCAACGATAGAAAGATGGGCGGTAGATGCAGATGGATCCCTGGAGCCCACTGAACAGCCAGTCTTGCCTCCTTGGTCAACTTCCAACCAATGAGAAGGCTTGTCTTAAAGAAAACAGAGCATGGGACTGAGCAACACCCAAGGCAGTCCTCTGACCTCCACATGCATGTACACATGTGTACTACCCTCTCCATGAACATGAAGAAACATACACGCAAGTTAGGTGTACTTGGACACAGGGGTACAGGCTTGTAATTCTAGCACTAAGGAGGCTGAGGAGGGAAGATCGGAAGTTAAAGACCAATCTTGGCTATGCAGCCAAAAAGAGGAGGGGAGAGGGCTCAGGGGAGGGGAAGGGGGAAGGAGGGGAGGGGGAAGGGGAGGGAGAAGGAAGGAAAATGTGGTTAAAATACAAAGCCATATTTTAATAGATGTCAGGAAAAAATTATCTGAACTAAAGTATTTTAAAGATCTTTGCATCGTCTGAAAGAAAATTTTAAAAATTGAGGGCTGGAGATATGGAGCAATGGTGGAGTATCTACCGAGCATGTGGAGAGCCCTGGGAAAACCTGCAGTATGGAAAGAGGGGGAAGAGAGGAGGGGAAGAGGACATAGTGGAAGGTGGGAAGAGAAACGTGGGGGGGGGGCTGACGGGGGGGCAGGACTATAACCATGCTGGGCTACAAACCTACAATTCCAGCACTTGAGAACCAAGCAAAAAAATAATTGCAGGACATTCCCCAAAGCAAAGCTTGAATTTTCCACATACTGAACACTCAGCATGTCTACAATGGCTGTCTTTACTGAGCATACACAGAGGATTTTTTCACTTGTCTGTTGCCTTTATCACCTCAATGCTACTGTGTCACGAGGTAATGACACAGAATTACATTGTATTGGGTAGATAGCGCCAGTAATCTAAATTATCTCACGTTTTCCAGAGGATGATGGGTTATATGTATAGATGAGGATATTTAGAGTTGGGCTTCATGAATCTGAGAGAGGTGGTGTCTGGGAAGCCATCCTCTTAGGGACCATGTGTTATTTGCGCACATAAGTCCTGTCACAGCTTCAGTTGTCCCACATGAGGGAAAGAATTCTCACATGAGGGACTGGTCCCATTGGAATGTCCTGCAGACCTATATGTTGGGCATTTTCTTGACTGCTAATTGATGCAGTTGGGTCCTAAGGGGATGTAGGAGAACGGTGACCACTGGGAGCAGAGCCATCGCTAGGCAACTGGACCTGCGCTGTATAAGACAGGAAAATGAACAAGTCATGAGAGGGCAGGGCAGGGTTTCTCCACGGTCTCTGTTTCAGTGCCTGCCCTGGTGTCTCTCCATGAGGGGCTATAATGTGTAAGCCCAATAAACCCTTTCCTTCCCCAAGTTACTTTCGGTAGGTGTTGAATCACAGCAACAGAGACACAAACTAGAACAAAGCGGCAGGTGCGTGACTATGTTAAACAGCAGCAAGGTTTTGCAAAGAGCAACAAACATCACTTATTTATGACTGGAAAAAAAAAGCAAGCTTTAAAATCTCGTAGTCTGGGAACGGGTCGCTGAAGCCTGGTTGATCAGTAGCAACTAGGAAACTGCTTCTCTGAGGAAGGACAGGGCTCTGAGACACTTGTGCGGGCACTCCCAAGGACCCAGGCACAGAGGCCCAGGGCAGACACCTGTTTACCTCGTTTACCTGGTATGCTGTGGCAGTCAAGGTCTCCTCCTCCCCTTCTTCCTTTTCCTGCCTCAGCACTGCATAGTCCAGGAGCATACACAGGCACAAGTTTAGAGACTACTGCCCCAGCCCCAACTCAGTAACGGTCAAGCGCCTCGTGCCTCGGGAGCCAAGGCCTTAGGAGCCCCGCAGTTGCTAGGGGCAGGCGCTGGGGCGGAGTGAGTACCGGAAGTGCTCAAGCCTGGTCCGCTGTATGGCTCAGCACAGATAAGACCTCCCTCTGACAGCCCCGCCTGCAATCTGCCAGGCAGGGCCCAAGGGGGAGATACCTATAGGTGTGAAGAGTAAGATCTGAGCGTTTGAAAGAGGGGACCTTTCATTTATGATTTACACAGACTGTGCATATGACCTACTACGGCCAAGCCTGGTGTCCACATCTCTAAATCCCGCTTGGCTAAGAGGACCACAAATGTGAGCATCAGCCTGGGCTACATTAGTGAGACCCTAGCTCAAAGAAAACAGAACACCATTAAGAGACTAATAAAAGTACTGTGAAGAGTACAAGAGGTATAGGCATTCCTAAATAATAAGGTTACATATATTCGTGAATTCCCATTTGCATGTCTTACACGGCTTTATTGACGCCCTATATTTTATTCACCTATTTATTGAGGACTTACTTATTTGTTGGTAGAGACAAAGGCAGAGAAACAGCATAGAGATGTGTTGGGTCTGTAAAATGGATGACTAATTGGGAGGGGCGAGATAATCAGCTTTCAATTTTCAATATTCATAGGGCTAAGGACGTGATCATTCCAATATGTCACAGTAAGAGATGAATTTTTTGGAGAGCTATTTGGTAAGAGAAGTTGGAGATAAGGGGACATCACTTTTAAAGGAAAAAAATTAAAATGTTATATGTAAATAAATCATATTTAGTTTAATAGAGCTATCCAGAAAGCTGAGAGAAATCTGTTTTAATAAAACAAGAGATTACATTTTAGCAGAAGAGGAGGAAAGATAGATAACAAAAAAAAGATGGCTTATGAGGAGTTTCCTGAGGTCAAGTTTCCCTCCAGCCATCATTGCCTGAGCAAATCCTGCTTCTGTTTACCCCAGTTGTGAAACTCAATCTCAGCCCTTCCCTCTCCCTCACTTCCTATCCCAATTCCAATTGTTACAACTCTGCAGATCTGTGCACAAGCAGTATGGTTAGTCTGCCATTTTCCTCTGTCTTCAATCTCTGCTGGAGGCAAAGCAGTAGGTTTTGAACTTAGACCCAGAACTTCTGAATATGAGGTGCAGAATCTCAGACCTGTTAGGAGTACTGAAGTTTTTAGAGATTCCTATCATGGATTTGTATCTTCCTATACAAATTAATTATTATTAATGGTGTGAAGAGTGACTGTACTAAGCCTCATTACTAAATCTCTCTGTATCCACTTTACGATGAGAGAAAGACAAGCCCTCAGACACTGTCTTGGTGACTGTCAACAACCACAAGTCAACTGGGAAGACAGAAGCTCAAGAAGAATTGTCTCCATCAGATTGACCTGTGACAATATCTGTGAGACATTGTTTTGATTGATGATTGATGTGGGAGGCCCAGCCCACTGTGGGTGGTGCTACCCCTAGGCAAGTGGGTCAGTAAAAACTAACCAGGACACAGAATGGTGAAAATGCTCAGTTACTCACTACATATGGTTCCAGTTAAGATCAAATAAGACAAACAGAGCTCTGGCCTCTCATTTTGGTTCTTATATAGTGACCAATAACCTGCTTGTGGTATATAGATAGAACTATTTTCCTTAAACTTATAGCCTTGGAAGGGGGCAGTTTCACTGTCTCAAGTGGCCAGGAATCATAGTGCTGAAGTACAAGAGAGGATTCCTAAGTGCTCTGATGGGCTTAGGGGGGATATGGTTTTGGGTACACTTTGCTCAAGCATGCGTTATAGCATAGTTGGCAATGAGTTCAAGGGTAATCAATCAAACATATAGGTAAAGTGTATTTAAGCAGAAACACACATAAAACAAATTCATATTGATCAGGAACCTAATCATGTATATTCCAGGCATAACGGTTTAGCATCACTAATTCAGTGTGTGCTCTGACTTTACAGGCAATTTCATGTCCATAAATAGCAAGAACCAACCATCTACAGAGTCAAACATGTGAGACTGAGTTTGCTTTGTTCTCTGCAAATATTAGGACCTGAAGGGTTATAAGTCAGCCTTTCCCAATTCTTCACTCTTAAAATATCTCAGGGAGACCTAGCAGAATTATCAGGTGGCCGATTAACAAAATACTTTATGATAAAACATGATTTGGATTTTTCATATGGCTCAGAGGTTTAAACAATTAGTATAAAAACCCTTTTTATTTTCACCTGTTGTGTCTATGTGAATGTAGTTTCCATCTCTTTTTATCTATAAAATGAAAACTAGGAGAATTTCTGATGATTCCTTCTTCAGTCTCTAAGTGATCCAGAAAATCACATTCATCCAGGGACAGGAACCACTTGATAACACACACTATTTACTTAGCAAAACTGACATCTAAATCAATATTGTTTTCTTTACTAATATTTATTTTAAAAACTCTATTAGATTTGTGTCACTTTGATCTACTATATCCTAATAATAGGTGTAATGGCAACCAATTCAAGCTGTGGTAGATTTCCATCTTTTGGGTAATTTGTACATGCTCTTGTTGCAGAGAGATATCATGGGTCAACCAATCAATGCACGGCAGTACAATGAGTTAAGATGAAACTCTGAGGGACGATGGTATGGACTTGAAAGAAAAAGAAGTGGTATAAGCTTTCCATAGTTGAAGAAGGACTTCTTCCCAAAATGTTAAAACTAATAGCATAGCGGTAGTATCACATTATAGGGTGTTCAGATTCCATTTAAACTCATTTAGAATGCCAGAGTTTCCAACTCACAGTTTGAACTTTAGGGTACAGAAGTGATAAACTTTAACTAAAAGCTGTACAGGATATAAAAGATGGCTCTGTTGTTAAGAGCATCAACTGCTCTTGCAGAGGACCTGGGCTCAGTTCCCCGTACCCACACACAACCATCTCTAACTCCAGTTGTAGGGGATCAGAAGCCCTCTTCTGCCTCTACAGGCATTAGCACCCACATGCAGGAAAAATATATGTAGAATAATATTTAAAATAATAATAAATAAGTCAGGTCATGGTGGCATACGCCTTTAACCCCAGCACTTAGGAGGCAGAGGCAGGCAGACCTCTGTGAGTTTAAGGACAGTCTGGTCTACAGGGTGAGTTTCAGGACAGCCAGGGTTACACAGAGAAACCCTGTCTTGAAAAAGCCAGATATAAAATAATAAGCAAGTAAGTAAATAAATAAATAAAGTTAAAAGATATATTAAATAGATAACTTTTCTGATTATTTGTAAATACTTAAGAAAGTTGAAAAATTGTTGGTCCCTTTATTTCTCGGACTTCTGCCATGTCTTCACATGCAATTGTGACTTCTTGTTCTGCAGCCAGCTTGGCCTCCCTTCTGTTTGTGCCACACATGACCCCAGGAGGCTTACTCTACAAGAAATGTCAATAGCATCACATGCCTGTATCTTAGGGAAGTATCTTAGCCAAGACCCATGGTCTTAGGAATGGCCTGCTCCCAGTGTGGTCTCCTCAGTCCTTTCAGCCAAGCACGCATGCTTGCACGCGCGCACGCACACACACACACACACACACACACACACACACACACACACACACTTTATAAACTTCTCACACAGAGTCTCTGTCTGCATGGGCTACTGTGACACAATGCCACACAAGGCATTTACTTCTCACAAGCTCTGAAGGCCTGGAAGTTCTAGATGAAGGTGCCACCGAATTTTGTGTCTGTCAAGGGTCACTTCGCTGTGTATGGATGGTCACCTTTGAACTGGACTTCGATGGCCTTTCTTCCCTGAGCATCAAAATGAAGCTCTGATCTCTCCTCTCTGTTTTGTCTGCCACTGCAGTTTTGATAGCAAAAGCTGACCTCGACATCCTCAGACCATCAGACCCACCCACTCCCACCTCTCTCCTAGCAAGGTGCTGAGAGTCTGCTATTTAGTGCAGTACTTGGGATTCAACACACAGCTTCACACAGACCAGCAAGAACTCCCCAAGCTGAGCTATCAGCACCCTTCTCTTCTTACAAGCTACTGATGCCATCGTGGGAGCTCAGTATCATTAATAAAGCCTAATCACTCCCCCAAGGTGCTCAATTCCTAATACCATGGTGTGTGGGGGCAGGGTTTCAACACATGCCTTTTTTCTTTTCTTTTTCTTTTTTTTTTTTAAGGAAGGTGGGATCCCTGTGCTACTAAGGCTAACCTTGAACCTCTGGGCACCAACAATCTCATTGTTTTCATCTAAGCATGTAACAGGTCTGGGAACCAAGGAGGCACGTGACCTTATTGACACTGCACGCAAAGCAAGCATCCTAGGGTTGGGTGTCTCAAATGGAAGGAGGGGCAAAGTGGATGTGAGTCTTCTGTTACCCTCTCTTCCCCAGTCATGGTCTTCTCCTCTAACAAGTCTACTTTCAGGCCATCTTTTTATTCACGGAATGGGAAGATGTGTAGCAATTGTCTTTCTGAGTCTGGCTTGTTCTGCCTGGCACGGTGCCTTCCTCTCATGTCCTTCCCTGCAGATATTACGATTCCTTTTGTCTGTTTGCATTGGGGGTGGGGGGTGCTGTGCGCTTCGGTTTTAAAGGCAGAGTTTCAGTTCCAGTCTGCAGTCTGTAGGGAACTTGATATGCAGTCTATGGTAGTCTTGAACGCATGACCATCCTGTTTCAGTATCCTAAGCACTGAGGCATGTGCCGCCATGTTCAGTCTTGATTTTATTTGTCTTTATAGCTGAATGCTGTGCTGTGTGCATGCATGCATGTGAACATACAGGTGCCCATGGGGACAAGAAGAGGGAGCCATACTCACTGGAGATGGAGTTGTGAGCACCCAATGTGGTGCTGGGAACTAAATGTGTCTCGTGTGTGTGTGTGTGTGTGTGTGTGTGTGTGTGTGTAAACTCTACTCATCTGTCCCAATACTTTTCACTGTTTTTATAGCTGAACAAAATCCGAAAGCTCAAGGGACCCCTTCCATTTTCAGCCTGACAGAATGTTTACACTGTTGCAGGCATGATCCCTACCCTCCAACAACAATTATATTATCCTAAAGTAAAATTAATCACTGTGAAAAAGTATTTCTCTGGAGCTTGGGGTATAGAGCTCAGTGGGAAGGGACTTACTTAGCATGTGCCCAGCATGCATGCCAGAGAAAGGGGGGGGAGGGGGGAGGGGAGGGGGAGGGGGAGAGGGAGGATTATTTCTCCAAAGAAAATAATCTTCAAAACATGAGCTTAAAAGTTAAAAAACATTGTTCTGCTCCTTTGCACATTTGCTGCTGGCTCCTTGCCACTTTAAAAAGGTATCATGAACTAAAATTTAGGTATTTTAGGTTATCGCAATGCACACATGGTCAAAACCCTGTCAGGTGCCCAGAAGTCTATTCTTAATTGACTAATCCATTTGTGGTTAACTCTAATTTGAATTTCAAAACTGTGAGTGATGCCTGAACCTGGAATGTGTCTTTAAATCTTAATTGCTTAAATGCAAATCCAGAATGAGTTCACTGACAGCATCCTTGAGATGCGGGACTTCAGGCTCTCCTGCCCACTCAGACCTGAAGTCTGGTATCTTGAGTTAACAGGAGGCTGTGCCCCAGAGCTGGCTGCCTTTCTAGCCTGTGCTTCAGGCTGATGGGGATGGGCTTCGAGCACCCTGTGCACAGTCCTTCATAGTCAGTACTATCGCCTAACTGAAAAGTATTACCCAAAGAGAAACGCCAACAACTTCCAGAAAACTACTGGATATTTTTTGAATCCTGTGACCAAAAGTGAGCTGCTGGGCAGTGTTTGTTTCCTCTCTTTCCTCTTTCCTTTCTTTTGACGGGCTCACTAATACTGAATATCTTGAATAAGTAGTTGCAGAAACTCAAAATATTTTAAAGGCAGCTTGGTGTATAAGAAATCTAACTGATAGCACTTTTGTGTGTAACTGCATAAAAAGAGAGAGTATCGTAGGCACAGCATCGCTTGGGGTTTGATGGAGACATTGGATAAAGGTTTTTTATGTCATTATAGTCTATGACATAATGACATAAAAAACATTATGTCATTATAGTCTATGACATAATGGTGAATGCCAGGCTCAGGAAGCTGAATTTCCCGTGCTGCAATCAAAGCTCCTGAAGAGGCGGAGCCCGCCTTCTCTCTTCCAGCTTCTGGTGTCTGACACCCCTTGGCCTGTGGCTACATTACTCCAGTCTCTTTCCCTGTGGTCACATGGCACCCTATCTTTCTGTCTGTTAAATTTCTCTGTCTCTGTCTCATAAGAACTCCATACATCATTTAAGGCTCTCTGATTGTTAGGGTTTGAATATGCTGTGTAGATTCAGCTTTGTATGTAACAGCCATCTTGAGCCATGATTGTCCCTGAGTGATCCCAGTTGGTTTCCTCCACGTAGTTTTCCACCATTCTTTAGACAAACAAAACCACATGAGGAAGATGCTTGAGGCCTTTAATACAACTCTAACATGAGCCAGGTGCACGTGAGCTTAGAAGAGACCACTGCCCCAAACACTTTGTCAGTACCCTGCTCGAACTGTGACTCTACTTGCTCTTGCTTGGTACTTTGCCAGGGGGTCCTCCATATCTGCTCTAAGTCCTCTCTGCCTTTGGTCTCATAGAACATAAGGGCCAGTGCCTTTTGAAAAAAAAAAAAGAAAATAATTTAAATTCTCAATTTTTCAATATTACATTTAATATTATATTTAATATATTTAGTGTTGCATACATATATATAATCAGCAAATGCTGGCTACAACTATAGAACCCAGAGTCTCCTGCGCTGTTTTACTGACTATGGAATGTGAACTGGGACTGACATACATGCCCCCTCTCCCCCCAGCATCCCCTACCTTCTGAAACCAAAGAGGAAATACGATGCCCAAAGTCGGGGAGGGGCTTGCACTGCAGGGCAGCCTGTCTAGGAAGCCATGCAGTTATTCAAATCCTGGGCCAGAATCGTTTTCTGCTTCAGACAAGTTAATGACCTCTTTCCAGGTCCACACCCACTCACTCGGAGACTGCTGCTGCTGGGATATCACAGAGCAGCAGCATCTGGGATAGATCAGGATGCACAGCCATGTTACATCTTAGAAGTACCGTGGGTTATTGCCCGAGCTTTTGTGCCCGCCGGCAAGAACACACTCAGGACAACTGGAATCTTCTGCGGCAAAGCTTTTATTGCTTACTTATCAAGAGGGAAGAACCCGAACCGGGAAAATGGCACTGCTTATATAGCCCGCAGTGTGACGTTTCAGCACCTGATGTGGCGTGACAGCTCCTGATTCGTTGCTCGCCCATCACCCCATTACTACGCGGCGGGATGGGCAGTGACTAGGCGTGAGTTCACTCTTGCACTTGCGCATAAGGCTTGTTTACTAGTTAGGCGCAGTGGAAGCCAGCGCCATCTTATAATGGCGATTGCTCACGGCACGGCTCTCCACAGTGGGTGGGGTCACGAAAGAACGGGCCCTGGATCTGGGTGTAGTGAGACATGATTTCTATGCAGCACAATTGAATGTACACAGTGAAAAGCTATACTATGAAGTTCTGTTCAGCTCTAAAGAAAAATGGAATCCGCAGATGAATGGATGGAACTAGGAAGTGTTATACCGAGTGAGTTTAACCCAGAGCCAGAAAGCCACACGCCACCTGTTCTCCCTCTGTGGATCCTAGTTCTGAATCTTTAGATGTGAGTACATAATCAAAATTAACTGCAAAAGCCAGGAGCACAGAGAGATGATGGGAGAAGAGAGAAGAAACTGTATTAAGGCAGATATGTGGACACAACAGATCCTATGAAGGAAGAAAAGGGAAATGGAGGGGAGGGGGCTTTAATTGAGGAGAGAAGGGGAGACAGTTGTTCCTCCTCAAGAGCCATAGAATATCTAACAAAGCTCCAGAGCTGGGTATGGAAAACCTTCCTTTGGGTTGGTGGACAGGGGTGTCTAAGAGACTCCCCAGACTACACAGGCTACCTCTATTGCCCTTGGTTGTCTCCCAGGTCGTGAAGGTAAGACCCTACTGCTGAAGATACCACATACTTCAGACCCAGGACTTGGAGGGTTTGAGCTGGAGCTGACATAAAGCCGTCTACCTGGGGACTAGCTCTCGCAGATCTGCAGTGCCATAAAGCCGTCTACCTAAGGACTAGCTCTCATAGTATCTGCAGTGACATAAAGCTGTCTACCTGGGGACTAGCTCTCACAGATCTGCAATGACATAAAGCCGTCTACCTGGGGACTAGCTCTCGCAGATCTGCAGTGACATAAAGCCGTCTACTTGGGGACTAGCTCTCATAGTATCTGCAGTGACATAAAGCCGTCTACCTGAGGACTAGCTCTCATAGTATCTGCAGTGACATAAAGCCGTCTACTTGGGGACTAGCTCTCATAGTATCTGCAGTGACATAAAGCCGTCTACCTGGGGACTAGCTTTCATAGTATCTGCAGGTGCTTTTTGAGCTGTCCAGTGAGAAAAGCAGTCAATAATCCTACCCAGATGTAAGCCCCCAGCTGAGATAGCCCCAGGGTTGAAGACTGGCTCTTGTATTTGGGAGTGAGCAACCGATGTGTAATTGTACTTAAGGCCTGCTCAATAGGAGGGAATTCAAGCGGGGTACTGGAGACCTAGCCAATACGGATGGCTGCCGTAGTCATGGACCTTCTAGCAGATTCTTCTGTGGAGCTTAATCTCCCCATTCTTAATGAGGAGTTTTTCCTTATTCTCCTTTCCCATACGGTGGTGGAAATTACACACGTAACATAAAAATGAGATGAATGGAACACATTTACATGCAAAATACAAAGTAAATTATTTAAATCCTGACAATCATAGCATCAAAGGGCTTGTATTTCTTTTACAAAAAAAATGTTTTTGAGTTTCAATAAATTCAGAAAATAATTGACTTTTTAGAAAAGAAGCACTGTACATCATAAATTAGTAGAAAGATTTTTTAAAAATAGAGTTAACCTCAGTGTCTGATTTTTCTGACCCACCATAACAGAGTCAGTCACTATTCTTGCAGTAATACTCACCTGTAAGACTATGACATTATCAATTTCTATCTAGAACTTTTAAATTTTATTTTTGTTTGTTCAGACTTTTAATAAAATTCTTATCTATTAAAAAGTTAATAAACGTTTAAAAAATAATAAATGAAAACCTCAATAGCATCATGAACGGCTTATGACGGCTTATGACTGTAATATTAGCACTTGGAAGGTGGAGGCAAGATGGTCAGAAGTTCAAGGCCAGGCTCATCAGCATAGTGAGTTTTAGGATGTTTGGCAGAAGTTTCCCCAGGCAGACTCCACTCTGATCTTGAAACCTTCAGCCTAAGAATAGCCCCTAACACCAAACTTTCACAGCCCATGTATTCTGAAGGTCTCCTACTGATGGGCTTTGGGTGGGGGTGGGGAGGGACGGAGGGAGGGAGGTGGGAGACAGAGACCATCCATTGCTCTTCAGCAGTCACTTCCCAGCTCGGTTCCTGAGCCCCACCAGTTCCTAACAACCTCAGCCAACCTCGCTGATTCTAGGGCACCTATGAGCCACAGACTGAGGACTGCCCAGAGATCTCTGGAAACAGCAAGGAAATGAACTCAGTCTATAGCTAGCTTCCTGAGCAGTCGGTTTTAGCCGCGTGGGGTTCACACTGGAGTTTTGTTCCCCGGACCAAGAAGAAAAGGCAGAGAGTGGGATTGCAGAGCTTGAGACAGTCTTCCCCACACGGCTGGGGAGCCAAGGCCAGGAAATGAGGCTGTCCACTAGCACGGGGAGAACAGAGATACTGTTCCCACAGGGAAAGACAGAGAAGTGCCTAGTCTCCATTTCTGCTCTCTTTCTGTCTTGGACAGTGCTAAGCCTGTTCTGAAAGAGGGTTGGAAAGAGAACTGGGGGAAGGGTTCTTTGCTATGTAGGAGAGGGAAAGCAGCAGCCAGCCTCCAGATATCCCTGCTTAGACACCTTCCATGGCCCTGACAATAGCAAATATTCCCATCTAACACAAAAGTTTGTGTGGACAGAAGTCTGAGAGCTGGCGTGATGCATGGAGATTGTGAAATTAGGGTCTTTGTGCATCTGTGTGTTCATGTGAATGCAAATGTGAAGGCAAAGGGGGCAACCTTGGGTATTTTAAGCATTGTAAGCCTTGTTTTGGGGGAAATGGTTGGTCTCTCGATGGTGTCTGAAACTCACCATTTGGGCTATTTTAGCTCGGCAAACCCTAGGGATCCACCTGTTCCTCCCTGCATTGGCCATTGTGTCCAGCTCTTACTATGTAGGTTTGGCCCTGTTGGAGTAGATGTGTCACTGAATGGGGGGGGGGGGCGCTTAAGACCCTCACCCTAGCTTCCTAGAAGCCAGTATTCTGCTAGTAGCCTTCAGATGAAGATGTAGAACTCTCAGCTCCTCCTGTACCATGCTTGCCTGGATGCTGCCATGTTCCTGCCTTGATGAAAATGGACTGAAGCTCTGAACCTGTAAGCCAGCCCCAATTAAATGTTGTCCTTTTAAGAGTTGCCTTGGTCATGGTGTCTGTTCACAGCAGTAAAACCCTGACTAAGACAGGAGGCAACTCGGGCCCTAACGCGCTTGCAGAGCAAGCACCTCATGGGCAGAGCTATCAATCAGGATCCTGCAGAAGCTCACATCCAGGGCCACTGAGAGCCCTTGGATTCATCCCCCTCCATTACAGCTCATGATTGTAACAGGAAGGGCATAAAATGTTGTCCTGCCCTTGGATACCTTTTATGTAAATGTAACCTTGAGGTAAGAGAAGGGAAAGACAGGATGATTAATGGATCTAAGGCAAGTCACAGCCCTGGAGCTAGGCTGTATATAATTACAAGGCTGAGGTTGTCCTAACTTGATATCGGAGCCAAGAAATAGGGAGGCTCCTGCAGTTCCTCTTCAAGTTCAAGATATTTTTTTACACATCAAGCAGCAGACACTAAACCAACCAAAGGCATTCTCTGAAGCTGTGTGTCTACAAAACAGGTGACAGAGACATCTTTTCTTGATGGTCACCATAGCATGCACCTGCAATCCTGACACCTGGGAGGCAAAGGCAGGAAGATCAGGAGTTTTAAGGCTAGCCTTAACTACATAACAAGTTTGAGGTAGCCTTCACGACGCTGGCTCAACAAAATGAAAAGATCTCATGAAATTGGTAAATAGGATTTTGTGCCCTTGTGTCACATACCCCCTACACCCCCAAAATATGTATACTTTTCTCTCTCTTTTTTTTTAATGAAAATAGATGGGCTAAAGAGATGGCTTGGTGATTAAGAGCACTGGGTTCTGTTCCAGAGGACCCAGGTTCAATTCTCAGCACCCACATTGCAGCTTGCACTCATTTGTAACCCCTGTTCTGGGGAACCTGGTGCCCTCTTTTGGCCTCCATGGGTACCAGGCACACACATGGTACACAGACATGCATACAGACAAAACACTCATACACATAAAATAATAATGTTAAAAACTTTAAATCATCATTTTAGATGTCCAAGGCT